>NC_137818.1:64924489-65121989 GCF_963921795.1 Nannobrachium achirus
AAATCGTTCGTTTTGTATTTATCATTTAAAACATGATTTAAACTAGTGAAAACAGCAGATCTACAAGCACACAACGCCTCGCACCGCGAGACGTTGTGTGCTTGTAGATCTGCTGTTTTCACTACTTTTGTGCGACAGACTTGTATGATGAAGCAGGGCTTTGCTTTGCAAAAAAAATTACAAATTTGAAACTTGGAGATACAAGGTTTCTGCAAGACAGTGACGATAACATCATTGCAATTGTAGGTCGCAGTTAGTTTGAAAACGACTAGCTCATGTCAGTCAGGCACGCCTCACGTCGCGCTCCTTGTTATGCCCATTTATGATGATCTCTGATATCATCAATATATGCCCATATATGGAGATCGCCCTTAGGGTGTCTTGGTCTTTCTCTCAAAGGCAATGGCATCTGGCCCGTGATTGGTTTGAATGATTTGTATAGTGCAGGTGTTTTAGGGATAAGGCAGGTGTCCGAAAATAGCAACTTTAAAGATGCAGTGCCATGATTTATTTCCCCCTCTAAAACATGATTATCAGGTATTATGATTATACTAGGAGGAAGATTTCTTTCCAAAAAAGTGTACAGAAATAGTTAAAATTAGGTTTTTATGTGGCCACACCCACCAGTTCATTAAGTATGCCTGGTTGTCATGGTGGGTGGTGACCCAGCTGAAGTTAGCCACACCCACAGTGTTGGGTGAATGGTAAAAGGGGAGGGGATGATTATATGATGTCATTTTATCTGTGTTTTTGGATCGGCACTTTTGACCCACAAGGTCAGCCTCCAGGAAGAAACCCCAAATACAAAGGGAATACATAATTGCTCATAACAACCACACCAGGGGGTCTAATGAAGTACTGTCAACCTCCTAGACACATGAAAACCAGAAATAGTACCAAACTATGGCACCGCCTATTTAAGGGAACGCCCTAAAGCACTAAATCCCCAAATTGTGGCTTTCGTCAACTTAGCCAAGATTAGGGCCCCAAGTGTTTGACTGTACTTGTGCTGTTATGCAATCAATCAATCAATCAATAAATCAATCAATAAATCAATCAATCAATCAATCAATCAATCAATCAATCAATCAATGAACCCTGTTCTAGACAGCTCGACTTTGAGGAGCCATGCATGGCCTAAAAATATAACATATACCATTTAACTTGGTTATTGCTTCATCTACAAAATATACAGTATATGGCTGGACGACTCATATTTGGAATTGATATTTTTAAGTATCAATTAAAGTTATTTTTACTGTAGCTACTGACAATACTGTAACTATATGCACTGCTGTGTGATAGACAACCACAGGACTGTGCACTGTTGCTTTTGCAAGACACACCATGTGAAAAGCCGCTGCTCTGTTTTGTTTAGGGCAGTGGTTCTCAAAGTGGACTTCAGGGACTCTCGAGGTTACTTTATGAAGTTGATCCATACAAGTCTGTAACTCTCCATTCTCTTACACTGTCAGAGTTAATGGGAGACCTTGAAATGTGAAAGTTTGAGGAACACTGGTTTAGGGATGGTGGGAGGGCGTTTGGGGTGAGGAAGACCAGGGACGTGCTGGCCATTGGGAAAAGCGGGACAATTCCCGAACGGCCGGTTCATTCCATTAGGAAAAAAAAAAAGAAATGTCGGCCTTTGTTCCATTTTGGGGGCTGTGCGGCCAACAAAGTAAATCGTCACTGTCGGGCAAACCTCGTATCTCCAAGTTTCAAATGTATACATTTTTTGGAAAAGCAAATCCCTGCTTCATCATACAAGGCTGTTGCACAAAAGCAGTGAAAACAGCAGATCTACAAGCACACAACGCCTCGCACCGCGAGGCGTTGTGTGCTTGTAGATCGGCTGTTTTCACTAGTTTAAATCATTACTAAAAAATATGATAAATACAAAACAAACGGTTTTGGACATATAAGGTTTCCACCCGACAACAACGAAATATAACAACAAAAAATTAGGGCCTCTCCAACTCTTTTTCCCGGGCTGAATCAGGGTCCCAGCACGTCCCTGAGGAAGACTGCAGCATGGCGTGGAGTTTTACCATTATACGTATTGGATTGCATTTGAGACGGTGGGAGAGATTTGTGGTACTGCTATCTTTGGTTGAAATCTTTTTTTTAAGCATATACCTTACAGGCTTACACCAGTGGTTCTCAGCCTTTTTATTTAGCTCGAGACCAGGGACGTGCAGAGAATGTTAGAGAGGCAGGGGCTGACATTTCTAAAAGGGCCTTTTGGTGGAAATATAGAAAATAGCAGACCTCCAAGCGCGGCTGCGACGCGTTGTTGTGAGCTTGGAGGTCGGCTATTTTCTGTGCTTGATCCCACACTGAACTAAGCATAATCAAGTGAAAACTGGAGATGTGGTGTAATGGCATGGATTTCACAGAGAGGGCAATTCTTTCAACCTAAGATGCTGCATTCAAGTTCGGGAGAGTTTGGACAAGGCAATTCTCTTGAATGCTGCCTTCAGGTATGGCATAGAAAGAGGGCATTAGCATGTCTTTCACCATGGTGAAAACTGCATTCATGGTCTGGAGAGGGCACCTTTTTACAGACTGGGTAAAAGGGCAGGGGCTCAAGCCCCCTTTTGATGTCTATGTGTGCACGTGCCTGCTTTGGACCACTAGCATATTTCATACATGCGCATGCACACACGAGAATACATAGCAAAGTAATGTCTATTTAAAAAAAGCTGGTAGTTTCTGACGCATTCTAATGGTATCCAGGACAACACCCAGGCTTTTATGTGCAGATGGACTACAAAACAGTTCCAGAGCGGATCATTACTGTACTAATTGAATTCTTCCTGTAGATAAATATGCCACTGATCAAGACACATGCAGTAAAAAAGTCCTGTGTAAATATGGCTCCCATGAGTCCCTGCAGGTTCCAGATGTGAAGGAATGTCACTTTGAGCTTGAAGGAGTTTAAGAGAAAATAAGGAGCAACCCTGGGAAAATGGCATTTATCAGGCAAAGATGACAAGCTATCAGTGGATTTTATTAGATTATGAGCACATTAGTTGCGAAAAAGCACACGTATAAATTTAAAAGCAATAGTGAGCTGTCGTCTCTTTTCCATTTGTCTGCGAAAACAGCTGTGTGCTGGCGGAGACTTGGCCAAGGCAGTGAGAACCGTTATTCACCAGACACTGGCAAGATATAGTGTACATCACAGCTGTTTGACCTTGCATCCCCAACAACTAGGGCTCAGTGGCGTCAGTTCAGAAAAAGCTAAGGTATGGCAACATGACTGGTGTCTTGCACACGCGCCTTTGACACCAGTCATGTTGCCATACCTTAGCAACAGGCATACATTTATTTCAATAAGTACATTTTATTTTTTCCCCCGTTTCTACGGTTTCTTGGGCTGGATATGGCAGTCTGGAACGGTTGTTCAAGTGCAGCTAAACTTGGAATGTTAGTAAACGTGCCACAATTAACAATAATGAATTGCACCTCTGCAGCTGACCTGCGGAACCTGCATGGGAATATACCATTTTGTCAAGATGGGGAGAATAAAAGTGTGGAGAATATAATTATAATACCGTGTTAAAGTGACCATTTTGTAAAAGTTTGCATTTGTAGTTATTTTACAGTAATTTAACAATATAAAAACCAGCACAGATAGAAAAAGAGACATTCATGGATTTATATTTAAAAGTAACTTGTATTTTCCCCCCTGGACCCAGGGTATGGCAGCTGCATACCCCTGCCATACCCAATTGACGCCCCTGCTAGGGCTGCTAAATAGAAATTAGCGACGATTCTAGTGATACATTATTCTTATTTGTTTGACTACTCGAATAAACGATAAGATCAACATCAACGCTGGGAACGCTCAAATTCGCTCCGGTTAATTTTTTGACGCTGTCCGACTTTTTGGTGGAGCCCTGGCCTAAGACAGGTTAACCCCCCCCCCCCCCGCCATTTTTACGTCCCCTATTTTTTTTCTTAATCTGTACATATAGGGCATAACAGGGGGCGTGGTTTACTGGTGCCACTAAAAAGACGGCCATTCATTTCCCATAGAGATTTACAAAAATATTAATATCAATAATTTTAAGCCTAGAATGAAGCCATCCTACTGGTGAATCATGACTGTAAAAGCTTGGATTCTCAATGGAGATATTTCTTTTAGACAAAGTGTATGACTGTACTCGTGCCGTTTGCATTTCTGTTTAATTAAGTATTCAATCAATCAACAATTCAACCCTTTTCAAGTTCTATTCAACCTTTCAAGTAAGAATGTGAAAGCTTCCTTCCGTGATGATCCAATTTTTTAAAAAGAGAAATTACAACAACGTAAATGAAGACCATTTCAGTCAAATACAGTTAATTTAGAACAATAATGAATGGATATAAACGCAAGTATAGCAGGCTAAAATGGAAAGACAATGTCAGAGGAATATAGGCCTATCTAAACTGAGTGACTGCTAAAATTACAGTTGTGTATGAAGTTATGGCCATCCCGGTCATAACAATGGTGAGTTAATTTCCAGCTTCATGCCAAACTTTCTATTAATTATACAGTATAGCTAATACATGCTGTGCATTGGTTCTGTGTGTGTATGTACAACACATTCTCACCCCTAACTCGTCATATTCTGCCGTTGTGTCAGTAGCCCTATACGTCCGACTTTGCAGACCCTACAGTCTATGTTGCAGACCCAAAACGTCAGATTTTCCCTTTTCAGGTCCTTTCCTCCAAACAGGACGGTTGTATTTGGCGCATCGTTGATTTGAATTCATGTACGTAATGCATGCATGCAGCTATGGCTGGAGCCACGTACCTTAACATCACACAAAGACACTCGACTTAATATTTTAATAGCAATTAATTAAGAATTGAATTAATAAAAAATAATAACTCAAATGTGTCCCCCTCCAGGGTAGAATGAGATTCACTGGGGACTGAATTCCGTCTTAACATTTATATTATAATAATATAAATGGTATGATCCAGTAGTGTATATTTATAATATTATATCTCATAATTCTGATGTCATAAAATCTCCTGCAATTTGCAGCAGATTCTAATTGACCAGCTTTGCAAGCTGGTAAACATGTTCTCAAAGAAACTTTTCTAATCACCAAATTTATAGTTGACTAATTGACAAGAAATATTGCACAGCCTTTTTGACAAAACATCGGTAATCACTCAGTACAGTGGTCTTGGACTTTCCAAAATCGGGATTGATGTCAGACCCAAAAGTCGGTCATAGCTCGGGCTGTGGTTGAAGAACTCTTGCGACAATGTCTTCCTTGGGTGTCGTTGAAACAAGGTTCTATTCGATGTCGAACACGAGAGACTGATCTTTCACGATAGGGAAGAAGTAAGGGTGGTCCAGAGCCTCGCGGGCGGTCAGCCGGGACTGGTGGTCATAACACAGCATCTTGTCCAGGAAGTCCAGAGCCTCTGGGCTCACCAGGTGCTGGTTCTTGCTGTGAACGAAGCGCTCCCACCTCATACGAGAATGCTTTCCTAGGATGTCGCTGAAGCGAGGCTCTAGGTCAATATTGTACTTGTCGATGTAGTCATACAGGCCTTCCGTCCCGAGCACCTTCGCGATTCTCACCAGCTGGTCATAGTTGTCGTGACCTTGGAAGAAAGGCTCCTTCCTGAAGATCATGCTGGCCAGCATGCAGCCCAAACTCCACATGTCAAAGCTGTAGTCATACATCTGGTAGTCCAGCAAGAGCTCCGGGCCTTTGAAGTAGCGCGACGACACTCGGACGTTGTACTCCTGCCCCGGGTGGTAGAACTCGGCCAGGCCCCAGTCGATGAGGCATAGCTTGCGGCGTTCGTGGTCGATCATCACGTTGTGTGGCTTTATGTCCCGATGCATGATCCCCATGCTGTGACAGTAATCCAGGGCTTTGAGAATCTCATACATGTAGAATCGGATGTCATGGTCGGTCAGGGTGGGATACAGTTGCCTGAAGTCTGTGTTGTTGACGTGCTCAAAGACCAGGGCGGGCGTTCCAGACACAGGGTCTTTGACCGCGTCGATCAGAGAGATGATGTTGGGTCCTCCGCGCAGGTTCTCCAAGATCTTGATCTCCTTCTTGATCTTGTCCTTCGCCACTGGCTTGAGTATCTTCACCACCACCCGATCGTCGTTGGTGACGTTGATCGCCTCGAAGACCTCGCTGTATTTTCCGCGGCCCAGCTTCCTGACCAACTGAAAGTCGTCCTGGTTCCCCCATTGGACCACATGGGACTCGTAGTCCCAGTACTCCCTGGGCCGGAGCGTGTTGACCTCGGTGTACATGCGGGCCTGGCTCGGCACTGGCCCTGACATGTCTGACAGCTCAACAGAGGCGGCTAAGGATGAACGGAGGGTGGGGAGGGAGGGAGGACAAGCAGGTTGGAGGGAGGGTTTTTGGTTCCAAACAGGGCCGTGGGGTACGGTGGACTTTAGTTGTGGCCAAAGGGGTCAAATAGCTGTCCTTTGGACGGCTATTTGACCAATTCAATGACCAAAGTATTCTTGCGAAGCTGAGGTTTTACAAGCTTGGAGACTCTTTGCCCTCCCCGCATCACAGGTCTGTGTTGTCTGCCGTCTGAGAGACATTATGGCGGAGCACTGCCGTACACTTTAATCAGAGAGGCCTTGGTGGCCAGTCAGTGATGTCAGTACTATGATGTCAGATATTGCAATATTTGGGCATGTGATGAGACAGGCATTTTAGACAAAATAAATGTACGACAGGGACAATGGCTGATGGACCGTTGTTCCCTATTGAGATTGGCACATTTCCTGGGGCAAGCTTCCCAGATCACACATGTCACATGTATGTTTTATTTTTTCACTCTCAAAAAACGCCTGCAATGTAGTGCATTTGAAACTACATTGCAGTGCACATCATGGGGTGATCACTGCTTGTCTCCTGTGAATTTTTGTATGTTTATTTTTGTTTATTTTCTGTTTATTTCGTTGCTGAGTGAGGTCAGCAGACAAAGTGACATGAGTGAGATGAAAACATATATATATATTTAATTTGAGTAAATTGTCAATGACCACGCAGCCCACTTCCCCCAAGGGCCCCTGAGAGCCAAGGGCCCCTGGCAATGGCCCCACCAGCCCAATGGTTAATCCAGCCCTGATCAGTCTGCCTCTAAGTCCTTGACTACATGGATTTTCTAAACAGATATTTCCAATCTCCGTCTCCCATTGGAACATGGGGGGTGCATTCCCAATCAGTAGAAGATTCTGTGTTAAATTCGAGCTGTCAAAGAACCTGATTTAGAAGGTTGTTTCACTTTTTTTTTTTTTTTTTTTTTTTTTTACTTAAGTCATGTAGAAACTCACCAGGCATTGCTATGTGGCCGAGTGACAGAACTGCGAAGGAGGACGTCACACAGGAATAACCCAAAACCATTGTAGGCCTATCTGGCGGGCAAAAAACGGATGCCATGGACTAAATAATATTAGAAGCAGGAGACACCTTTGTTCGCTGGTGAAGTTCTGCAGTTGATGCAACATTTCCAAGTGAACTTAAATAAATTGTAATTAGACCTAACCGCCAATATTGTTGTTTGCATGCTCATGCTCAGTACAAAAAAATATCAATGGGCTGGCCGACTAGAATACTAGATCATCACTTCCTCCATGATTTCGTGTGAATGAGAGCCCCAAATGTATGTAAGTTTCCAACATCCCATCGTGCTTTGTGCAGAAGGTGGGCGGCAGTTCTGGCGTCGCAGCCAAGCCAAGCCGAGTATGATCTACAAGCTCACAACTTTTGCATTTGCGAGGCAACGTGAGCTTTTACTGTATGTCAGCTGTTCTCCGGATGTGTCCCACACATAATTCTACAATCAATTCCCACGGAAACAGGTGGATATAGGAAACTGGGCATTTTTCTTAATATCCATGCAAGTGTGGATACAGACAGACAGACAGACAGACAGACAGACAGACAGACAGACAGACAGACAGACAGACAGACAGACAGACAGACAGAGATTCCTGGAATGTATTTTATAGATAGATAGATGAGACAGCAGGCCAGAAACTTGGAGAGAATGTTAGAGAGGCAGGGGTTGACATTTTTAAAAGGGCCTTTTGGTGAAAATATCGAAAATAGCAGACCTCTAAGCTCACAACGCGTCGCTCTGCGACGCGTTGTGAGCTTGGAGGTCGGCTATTTTCGATGCTTGATTTCTACACAGAGAGGGCATTTCTTTCAACATAAGATGCTGCATTCAAGTTCAGGAGAGTTTGGACAAGGCAATTCCCTTGAATGCTACCTTCAGGTATGGCATGGAAAGAGGGCATTTGCATTTCTTTCACCTTAGTAAAAACTGCATTCATGACCTGGAGAGGGCACTTTTTACAGAAAAAAAAGGGCAGGGGCTCAAGCCCTCTATGATGTCTATGTGTGCACGTGCCTGCAGCAGGCTATTCTTAAACATGGAATCTTTGATTTACAGGAATCGTTGATTTAAGCTAATGTGTATTCCAGCAGGAAGGTACATCTGAAGACGTCTGTGTAAGCAGATCAGGATGTGACTAAATCAGTTGCAGTCTGCATACTGCATGCGCATGGGAGAAATCATTTGTGTGTCAGAAACCATTTCCCAAAAGTGTGGCACGCAGTAATTGTGCAGGAATGTGAGTGCAGTGGCATTATGTGGCAAAGTTATTATGGAGACCACAATGAGTCCAATAGACTGGAAGTGTTTGCTGATTGTTCATGCTTTTATGCTTTTGTTTTATTTCTAGCCTGAACCCATGCAGAGACATCCCCCAGAGAGTCATTCAAATTAATAACAGTTTAGTTAGTAGTTTCTTCCTGGAACGATGTTGGATATTGTTGCTGTCGGCCAGAAACCTTGTATCTCCATATTTTGACCTATTTTTGAATGATGCCCTACTTCATCATACATGAGTGTTGCACAAAACTAACGAAAATACAAGCTCACAACGGGTCGTAATGCAACGCTTTGTGAGATATAACCAGATGACAAACATATTAAGAAGTGAGTAATTATGGATTCTGATCTAAATTTGTATAGACACATCAACAAATATCAGACTACTGCAATGGACATCTGAGCCTAGCTGACCACGTCACATCAATTCTCAGATCTTTGCACTCACTGCATCCAGTGAGCCATTGATTCTCACTACCTTAATTAGAATTCAGATTCAGATTCAGATTCATTTTATTGGTCACTTAGATGCACTGGGTACATACATGTGAAAATCTTATGCTCGGAAGCTCCAGTACAATAACTAGACCAGGTCAACCTGGTTGTGCCAGACCCCCTGTCTGTCATCATCATTTATGACATCATGCCTTTTGTAGGCATGTCATCATCATGTCATCATCATATATACCCTTTATATAGAAAACCCGGACAGACAGACCGACATTTGCTTATGTAGGCCTACCCATTTCATGGGTCTGGCAAAAACATGATAAAGCGTATAAAAGACCTACAATAAAAAAATGAGTACCAGAGAATGCATGTTGCTTTGTCCGTCTGCAACTCCGCGTCCAGCAGTTGTTAAATTGTCTAAAAAAATGAATCTATTTTTCCACCTTCAGATGTGTCTACTTCTCATAATCACAAAATGTTTACAAATGTTCCACCAAATTGGCCTGTAAACGGCGCAGGGCCAGGCCTGTGGCCCCACAAAGTCAGGGCCGTGTTTTTTTTCTTTCTTTGAAAGAAATTGAGACGGACGGACGGACGGACAGACAGACAGTAAGACAGACAGACACACACACACACCTGGGCACTAGGGACATGTGGGCACTTGGAGAGGTGGGCACCTGGACAACCGGGAACTAGAAAGACTGCAATTCTGGGAAATTGTGTGGTTGCCTATTTATTGTCTGGATAGCCAGATTGTGCCTCAGCTCAATCCCACCAAAGCCTCCACAAGCCATTATGGAACTTTTCCTCGATCAGAAATTTGTGAAGCTTGCAAGACCGTACAACAATGCACTGTCAATGGCAAGTATCGGTTTACAAGAGATAGCTATCCATATATGGGCATAACATGGACACAGAGAGACAGATGGTCAAAACGGGTCCTAAGACAACAGGTATAATGGGGTTTGCAATAAGGGGTGGGGCATTCATTCCCTATTTACATCGTTCCCGAGTAGGCTGGTCGGGCGGCCGAACGTCTAGTTGAAGTAATTTCGAAGTAATCTTCGAAAAATTAGACAAAGAGAAAAGCTCTGTCGATGGACAACAGACAGTCTTACGAACGAGGTGACAGAGATGAGAAGGGGAGGGAAATGTCGGCAGACATTGAACTGTCGCACGAGAGAGGTGGCAGAGATGAGAAGGGGACAAACATGTCATCAGGGACGGCTGTCCCAGACTGGGTGCCTGTGTTTACGCCATGGGCCCGTAGCCAATCAGAGAAGGGTGAAGTCATAACATCGAGGCATTTATAAGGGCCACGAGATGGGCTGTCTATGCCCGTAGCATAGAATATGCCAGAAGGCCATAGAGCTTGACCGAAAAGCTTGAGCCTTTACTTCTGGGTTTGGTTCAACTTGATTCAATGATTCAACTAAAATCACAGATGGATGAAATGCAACTGTCAGATGTGCATATCGGTGTTATAGGAATGATGTCAATGGTTTGTGTTGTGTGACGTCAGACCAGAGCTCTGGTCAACCTGAATAAGATGTGACGCAGTTTCTAAAAGTCACATTTAGTCTGAGTTTGCTGTGAGAATCAGCGGGTGAGGGACATATAGAGGCAAAGAGATTGTCAGAGAATATTAGTCTTTCCAACCTGCAAGAGACAAAGGAACGCCTTCCGATTTACAGTCCAAGTAGCAGAAGCGGTGTCCATGAACCAATCTTCCAGGACACAGGTGTCCTGTTTGGATTGTCCATACGCCTTCCCGTCTCGGGTCACCCTCCATGAAAACATGACGAGGAGCCACAACAACCTCTGCTATCAAATGATGAGCAATGGACAGCTGCCCTCATCTTCCTGTCTGACGATCACCAGCTGTGTAACCGGCCAGCAGCAAGGAGACACAGACAGACCGAGATCTTGTGAGGACTTCAACACAGCCGGGAGAAGTAGAGAAACATTTAATGACCTACCCAGGAAAGAAAACCTCTTATGTGATAAGAGTTTCATTGAGGTATCGACACAGCGTGTCCAGCATGTCCACACCAAAGAAAAACCTTTCCAGTGTAAACACTGTGACAAGGGTTTCACTCGGTTAGGTCACCTGAAGACACACCATCGTGTTCACAGTGGAGAAAAGCCCTTTGTGTGTAAACAGTGTGACAAGGGTTTCAGTCAGACAGGTGGCCTGAAGAATCACCAGCGTGTCCACAGTGGAGAAAAGCCCTTTGTGTGTAAAGATTGTGACAAGGGTTTCAGTGAGATAGGTCACCTGAAGAGGCACCAGCGTATCCACACTGGAGAAAAACCCTTTGTGTGTACACAGTGTGACAAGGGTTTCAGTAGTTTAGGTCACCTGAAGACACACCAGCGTGTCCACACTGGAGAAAAACCCTTTGTCTGTAAACAGTGTGACAAGGGTTTCAGTGAGCTAGGTCACCTGAAGAGGCACCAGCGTATCCACACTGGAGAAAAACCCTTTGTGTGTAAACAGTGTGACAAGGGTTTCAGTCAGACAGGTAGCCTGAAGAAGCACCAGCGTGTCCACAGTGGAGAAAAGCCCTTTGTGTGTAAACAGTGTGACAAGGGTTTCAGTGTTTTAAGTTGCCTGAAGGCACATCAGCGTATTCACACTGGAGAAAAACCCTTTGTGTGTAAACAGTGCGACAAGGGTTTCAGTGAGCTAGGTCACCTGAAGAGGCACCAGCGTATCCACACTGGAGAAAAACCCTTTGTGTGCAAACAGTGCGACAAGAGTTTCAATGTGTTAGGGAATCTTAAGAGTCACCAGCGTATCCACACTGGAGAAAAGGCTTTTGTGTGCACACAGTGTGACAAGAGTTTCAGGGAGTTAAGTACCCTGAAGAAGCACCAGCGTGTCCATACCAGGGAAAAAGTCTTTCCAGTGTAAACAGTGTGACAAGGAAAAAGATTTAAAAATACTGTTCCTACAAAACAGCGTTGGCTCGCATGTAACACCATGTATGGGCACAAAGATCTACCCTTTGGCTGCACCTCATTGGCTCTGCCTTTGTACTGTCGGTACAAAGGCATTTTGAGGAGAACTTGACTGATAGATTATGTCATTTTGAGGAGAACTTGATAGATAAATAATGAAGATAACATACGTGCGCTCGCTTTCAGCGAGCCCAAAAATAACATTCTCAATAGAAGCGGAAGGTAGTGTCCACACTGGCCGCTAACGACATGAATGCTACCTGTAACTGCAAACTGTTCCTGTTCGCTGATGACAAATTGCAGGTTGAGGAAGCTCTCAGCTCAGAAGTCACCAATATTTGTACTTGGCTTATAGTCGGGGGTGCTAGGGATATTTCGTGCTAATCAGTCTAAAAGTGCCAAATTTTGCACAGATGTAGCTCAGGGCATGCTCTAATGATTTAGCTAGGGCGCCCGAGTCGGCGACCTTCGGGGTCGCCACAGCGGCCAAATCAAGTTGGGCTCCCATTGACTTTCTATACAGGAGGAAAATACCCAGAAAAACATTTTTTTTTTGGGTATTTAAGTAGGATCTGAGGGGTCTAACTATGGGTTTGTCATGATGCTGAATCCATTGCAAGCATTTGTTTTGCACAATAAAACATTCCTCGGGCTAGAAATGGCCTCAGAAAACGATGCATGTATGGGTGAGCATTCATGTTAGTTGGAGGCCTTACGTTTTTTTTTCTCGTGCTAATCAGTCTAAAAGCGCCAAATTTTGCACAGATGTAGCCCAGGGCATGCTCTAATGATTTAGCTAGGGCGCCCGAGTCGACCTTCTGTACGCTATGTGAAATACAGGTTCTAATCTAGGGTTTAGGGCTGGTTAGGTGTTTAGCTTCACCATGGTTTTATCAGCCAGAATGCATGAGGAGATCCAGGTTTCTGATTTTAGTGATGTGTATGTAAATGTATTTAGTGACTTACAGAATAGAGGGGTTAGTATAGTGAGAAGTCGCGTCAGATGTGCAAATCGGTGTTATTAGGAATGATGTCAATTAAATGGTTTGTGTTGTGTGACGTCAGACCATAGCTCTGGTCAACTTGAATAAGATGTGATGCAGTTTCTAAACGTCACATTTAGTCTGAGTACGACAGTGAGAAGGTATTTACAGACACAGTGTGCTGTGAGAGTCAGAGCGTCAGTGACATATAGAGACAAAGAGATTGTCAGAGAATGCATTAGTCTTTCCAACCTACAAAAGACAAAGAAACACCTTCCAATTTACAATCCAAGTAGCAGAAGCAGTGTCCATGAACCAATCTTCCAAGACACAGGTGTCCTGTTTGGATTGTCCATACGCCTTCCCGTCTCGGGTCACCCTCCATGAAAACATGACGAGGAGCCACAACAACCTCTGCAGTCAAATGATGAGCAATGGACAGCTGCCCTCATCTTCCTGTCTGACGATCACCAGCTGTGAAACCAGCCAGCAACAAGGAGACACAGACAAACCGAGATCTTGTGAGGACTTCAACACAGCCGGGAGAAGTGAAGAAACATTTGATGACCTACCCAGGAAAGAAAACCTCTTATGTGATAAGGGTTTCATTGAAGTATCGACACAGCGTGTCCAGCATGTCCACACCAAAGAAAAACCTTTCCAGTGTAAACACTGTGACAAGGGTTTCAGTCACTTAGGCCACCTGAAGACACACCATCGTGTTCACAGTGGAGAAAAACCCTTTAGGTGTAAACAGTGTGACAAGGGTTTCAGTCAGAAAGGTGGCCTGAAGAGGCACCAGCGTGTCCACAGTGGAGAAAAGCCCTTTGTGTGTAAAGAGTGTGACAAGGATTTCAGTGTGTTAAGTAACCTGAAGGCACATCAGCGTATTCACACTGGAGAAAAACCCTTTGTGTGTACACAGTGTGACAAGGGTTTCAGTGAGATAAGTCACCTGAAGAGGCACCAGCGTATCCACGCTGGAGAAAAACCCTTTGTGTGTACACAGTGTTACAAGGGTTTCAGAGCGTTAGAGACTCTGAAGAATCACCAGCGTATCCACACTGGAGAAAAGCCTTTTGTGTGCAAACAGTGTGACAAGAGTTTCAGGGTGTTAAGTACCCTGAAGAAGCACCAGCGTGTCCATACCAGGGTAAAAGTATTTCCAGTGTAAACAGTGTGACAAGGAAAGATATTTAAAAAAATAACGTTGTCAATAGAAGCGTAAGATAGTGTCCTCACTGGCCGCTAACGAAATGAATGCTGCCTGTAACTGCAAACTGTTCCTGTTCGCTGATGACAAATGGCAGGTTGAGGAAGCACTCAGCTCAGAAGTCACCAAAATTCGTACTTGGCTTACAGATAACAAATTGTCACTACACCTTGGTAAAACAGAATCCATTCTTTTTTGGACGAGACATTCTCTAAAGTGAAATAAATATAAACGATTTCAAGGTCAAAGTTCATGATACAGTAATCTCTAGCAAGGAAGAGATGACCTATTTGGGCTGTATTCTTGACAAATACCTGTCTGGGGATAGCATGGCAACAATGGTGATCAAAAAAGTATATAATGGTGATCTCACAGAGAATGCTGCTTGGCTATGTTAACTCATTAAAAGCCAACCGCAAGATGTCTCGCGAAAAGTACTCGAGTACTAGTAGTGCCGATCGCGAGATATCTCGCAAAAAGTAATCTATTACTGTAACGTTGAGTACAATACCGAGTAGAATGGCCGGATGTCCGGAGACGAAATCCGTCGCTGATTCATCATCATCACGGCTCCACGGGCACAAAATAGTCATCCCATAACATTGAGGTGGACGGGGGATCTCATCTTAAATGTCCATTATCTCAAAACTACACTTTAGAAGCGAAGATGGAGGCAGATGCTCGCTTATATAACACATGTATAAATACTCCGATGCAATCCAGCATGGCATGCACGTAACAACGATCGGTTCCGTCGCAGGATGCGATGACGTCAGACCGGAAGTAATCAGCTCGTGGCCTTCTGGCCTTCAAAATAAGATAACGGGAGTGAATGGGGCCGGGGGGGGGGGGCACTCTGGATATTTTAATCCGTTAAAGTCAGTGGCTTTTAATGAGTTAACCATAATAATTTTGCTGCTATGTTTTTTTTTTTTTTTTTCTTCTTTTTTCTGATTCCTGATTGGCTATAGGCTGTACGCAATGTGAAATACAGGTTCTAATCTAGGGTTTAGGGCTGGTTAGGTGTTTAGCTTCACCATGGTTTTATCAGCCAGAATGCATGAGGAGATCCAGGTTTCTGATTTTAGTGATGTGTATGTAAATGTATTTAGTGACTTACAGAATAGAGGGGTTAGTATAGTGAGAAGACGCGTCAGATGTGCAAATCGGTGTTATTAGGAATGATTCAATGGTTTGTGTTGTGTGATGTCAGACCATAGCTCTGGTCAACCTGAATAAGATGTGATGCAGTTTCTAAACGTCACATTTAGGAGTACGACAGTGAGAAGGCATTTACAGGCACAGTGTGCTGTGAGAGTCAGAGCGTCAGTGACATATAGAGACAAAGAGATGGTCAGAGAATGTATTAGTCTTTCCAACCTGCAAGAGATAAAGAAAAGCCTTCCAATTTACAGTCCAAGTAGCAGAAGCGGTGTTCATGAACCAATCTTCCAGGACACAGGTGTCCTGTTTGGATTGTCCATACGCCTTCACGTCTCGCGTCACCCTCCATGAAAACATGACGAGGAGCCACAACAACCTCTGCTATCAAATGATGAGCAATGGACAGCTGTCCTCATCTTCCTGTCTGACGATCACCAGCTGTGTAACCGGCCAGCAGCAAGGAGACACAGACAAACCGAGATCTTGTGAGGACTTCAACACAGCCGGGAGAAGTAGAGAAACATTTAATGACCTACCCAGGAAAGAAAACCTCTTATGTGATAAGAGTTTCATTGAGGTATCGACACAGCGTGTCCAGCATGTCCACACCAAAGAAAAACCTTTCCAGTGTAAACACTGTGACAAGGGTTTCAGTCAGTTAGGTCACCTGAAGACACACCATCGTGTTCACAGTGGAGAAAAACCCTTTGTGTGTAAACAGTGTGACAAGGGTTTCAGTGTGTTAAGTAACCTGAAGGCACATCAGCGTATTCACACTGGAGAAAAACCCTTTGTCTGTAAACAGTGCGACAAGGGTTTCAGTAAGATAGGTCACCTGAAGAGGCACCAGCGTATCCACACTGGAGAAAAACCCTTTGTGTGTACACAGTGTGACAAGGGTTTCAGTCAGAAAGGTGGCCTGAAGGCACATCAGCGTATCCACACTGGAGAAAAACCCTTTGTGTGTACACAGTGTGACAGGGGTTTCAGTAGGTTAGGTCACTTGAAGACACACCAGCGTGTCCACACTGGAGAAAAACCCTTTGTCTGTAAACAGTGCGACAAGGGTTTCAGTGAGATAGGTCACCTGAAGACACACCAGCGTGTCCACACTGGAGAAAAACACTTTGTCTGTAAACAGTGCGACAAGAGTTTCAGTCAGTTAGGTCACCTGAAGAGGCACCAGCGTATCCACTCTGGAGAAAAACCCTTTGTGTGCAAACAGTGCGACAAGAGTTTCAATGTGTTAGGGAATCTTAAGAGACACCAGCGTATCCACACTGGAGAAAAGGCTTTTGTGTGCACACAGTGTGACAAGAGTTTCAGGGAGTTAAGTACCCTGAAGAAGCACCAGCGTGTCCATACCAGGGAAAAAGTCTTTCCAGTGTAAACAGTGTGACAAGGAAAAATATTTAAAAATACTGTTCCTACAAAACAGCGTTGGCTCGCATGTAACACCATGTATGGGCACAAAGATCTACCCTTTGGCTGCACCTCATTGGCTCTGCCTTTGTACTGTCGGTACAAAGGCATTTTGAGGAGAACTTGACTGATAGATTATGTAATTTTGAGGAGAACTTGATAGATAAATAATGAAGATAACATACGTGCGCTCGCTTTCAGCGAGCCCAAAAATAACATTCTCAATAGAAGCGGAAGGTAGTGTCCACACTGGCCGCTAACGACATGAATGCTGCCTGTAACTGCAAACTGTTCCTGTTCGCTGATGACAAATTGCAGGTTGAGGAAGCTCTCAGCTCAGAAGTCACCAATATTTGTACTTGGCTTATAGATAACAAACTTTCACTACACCTTTGGTAAAACAGAATCCATTCTTTTTTGGACCAGACATTCTTTAAAGTGATATAAATATAAACGATTTCAAGGTCAAAGCTCATGATACAGTAATCTCTAGCAAGGAAGAGATTACCTATTTGGGCTGTATTCTTGACAAATACCTGTCTGGGGATAGCATGGCAACAATGGTGATCAAAAAAGTATATAATGGTGACCTCACAGAGAATGCTGCTTAGATATGTTAACCATAATAATTTTGCTGCTATGTTTTTCTTTTTTCTTTTTTTCTGATTCCTGATTGGCTATGTAGGCTAGGGTTTAGGGCTGGTTAGGTGTTTAGCTTCACCATGGTTTTATCAGCCAGAATGCATGAGGAGATCCAGGTTTCTGATTTTAGTGATGTGTATGTAAATGTATTTAGTGACTTACAGAATAGAGGGGTTAGTATAGTGAGAAGACGCGTCAGATGTGCAAATCGGTGTTATTAGGAATGATTCAATGGTTTGTGTTGTGTGACGTCAGACCATAGCTCTGGTCAACCTGAATAAGATGTGATGCAGTTTCTAAACGTCACATTTAGGAGTACGACAGTGAGAAGGCATTTACAGGCACAGTGTGCTGTGAGAGTCAGAGCGTCAGTGACATATAGAGACAAAGAGATGGTCAGAGAATGTATTAGTCTTTCCAACCTGCAAGAGATAAAGAAACGCCTTCCAATTTACAGTCCAAGTAGCAGAAGCGGTGTTCACGAACCAATCTTCCAGGACACAGGTGTCCTGTTTGGATTGTCCATACGCCTTCACGTCTCGCGTCACCCTCCATGAAAACATGACGAGGAGCCACAACAACCTCTGCTGTCAAATGATGAGCAATGGACAGCTGCCCTCATCTTCCTGTCTGACGATCACCAGCTGTGAAACCGGCCAGCAGCAAGGAGACACAGACAAACCGAGATCTTGTGAGGACTTCAACACAGCCGGGAGAAGTAAAGAAACATTTGATGACCTAACCAGGAAAGAAAACCTCTTATGTGATAAGAGTTTCATTGAGGTATCGACACAGCGTGTCCAGCATGTCCACACCAAAGAAAAACCTTTCCAGTGTAAACACTGTGACAAGGGTTTCAGTCGGTTAGGTCACCTGAAGACACACCATCGTGTCCACAGTGGAGAAAAGCCCTTTGTGTGTAAAGAGTGTGACAAGGGTTTCAGTGTGTTAAGTAACCTGAAGTCACATCAGCGTATTCACACTGGAGAAAAACCCTTTGTGTGTACACAGTGTGACAAGGGTTTCAGTAGGTTAGGTCACCTGAAGAGTCACCAGCGTGTCCACACTGGAGAAAAACCCTTTGTCTGTAAACAGTGTGACAAGGGTTTCAGTGAGCTAGGTCACCTGAAGAGTCACCAGCGTATCCACACTGGAGAAAAACCCTTTTTGTGCAAACAGTGCGACAATAGTTTCAATGTGTTAGGGACTCTTAAGAGTCACCAGCGTATCCACACTGGAGAAAAGCCCTTTGTGTGCAAACAGTGTGACAAGAGTTTCAGGGTGTTAAGTACCCTGAAGAAGCACCAGCGTGTCCATAACGGGGAAAAAGTCTTTCCAGTGTAAACAGTGTGACAAGGAAAGATATTTAAAAAATAACGTTGTCAATAGAAGCGGAAGATAGTGTCCACACTGGCCGCTAACGACATGAATGCTGCCTGTAACTGCAAACTGTTCCTGTTCGCTGGTGACAAATTGCAGGTTGAGGAAGCGCTCAGCTCAGAAGTCACCAAAATTCGTACTTGGCTTACAGATAACAAACTGTCACTACACCTTGGTAAAACACAATCCATTCTTTTTTGGACCAGACATTCTCTAAAGTGAGATAAATATAAACGATTTCAAGGTCAAAGTTCATGATACAGTAATCTCTAGCAAGGAAGAGATTACCTATTTGGGCTGTATTCTTGACAAATACCTGTCTGGGCATGGCAACAATGGCGATCAAAAACGTATATAATGGTGACCTCACAGAGAATGCTGCTTGGCTATTTTAACCATAATAATTTTGCTGCTATGTTTTGATTTTTCTTTCTTTTTTTTTTTCTTTTTTTCTGATTCCTGATTGGCTATCTAGGCTATACGCTATGTGAAATACAGGTTCTAATCTAGGGTTTAGGGCTGGTTAGGTGTTTAGCTTCACCATGGTTTTATCAGCCATGGAAACAGTAAAATAACAGCTTTTATCGATACCATGTATGAAACCGGTCTATTCCCTGTTATCAATAAACCAACCAGAGTATACAGCTACATTGATCGATAATATTTTTGAAGCGGTGAAAACCGCTTCCAATGAGTGGCTTTGTGTGTCCCACGCCCACATATGGTCATTTCAGTCCAGAATGAACAGGTTTTTTCAAAAACAAAATGTGTGTTTCATGTCCATATATGGTCATGTCAGTCCAGAATGAACTGGCTTTTTCAAAAACAAAATGTATGTCACCTCATGTCCATATATGGTCATTTCAGTCCAGAATGAACAGGTTTTATCTGTCCTGTACGTCCAGAATATCAGTCCAGAATGAATAGGCTTTTTCAAAAAGCAAAATGTGTGTCCCATGTCCATATATGGCCATTTCAGTTCAGAATTAACAGGTTTTATCTGTCCTGTACGTCCAGAATATGTGTGTAGTGTCCCTCCCGGTCTGATCATTGGATACTTTGAGGATTGGTCAAGCTTCACATGATAATTCGGCCCTCCATTCTTTATATATTCATTCAGAATATATAAAGAATGTAGAATTCAGAATATATAAAGAATGAAAAGATCACAGAGTCCATAACTGTATAGATGTATAGATAGATCACATAGTTCATAACTCTAGAACACATAGAATAAAAGTTCAGCGCTTCACTTCGAACCGGGATTTGATTTTTACAAACACTTTTGACAACCAAATAATAGTGGGACTATTAACTCTCCTACTGCCCGATTATTTATTTATTTATTGGGTCTGGTGCCATCAAAAAGCGGCTTACCTTTGCGACGTTATAGTAGATAGACAGACAGACATTTATTTATTTATTTTTATTTTTTTGGGTTGTGCAATAGTGCACTTTGGTCTGCCAGGCAGCAGAGGGCGGCGTCATGCGAGAATGAATGTGAATTTGCCTGTTATGTGTTGAAGAAGAAGAAGACCAGTCACTGGCCACAGAGCCTTACAGCCAAAGGAAATCAACAAGGAAGTGAATTGTTCTCCGTTGATGTTAACGCATAATGGATTTTTTACACCATCACCGCGGAAAATGTGTTTACAGTAGACGGCCGCGCGACCCCTCATCAGCTTACAGTCATCAGACGAACGAACCGAACGAGCGCCGTATTGGCGGAGAGGTCTTGCGAAATCGGGCGAACGTGAACGTTCAAAGCGTTGGGAGAGTTAATAGATGACACCAGTGACCACCTTCCAGTATTTGCCATTTTTCACAATTTACTTAAACTAGAAGCTAAAACAAAAAACAACACATACATCATAACTCGACACAGAACACCAGAAGCTGTCACGGCTCTCAAGGAGGACCTAGATAGACAGACCTGGAATGAGGTCTACAATACAGATGACCCAAATAAGTCCTATGACTCTTTTTTGTCAACAATAACTGAACTTTATAATAAACATTGTCCATTAAAACAAACCCAAAGTACGAATATCCACAGAAAGGAGAAACCTTGGATAACCAAAGGAATAGAAAATGCTTGTAAAAAGAAAAATATGCTGTATAAATTATTCATAAAACATAGAACAAATGAAGCTGAAAATAGATACAAGACATATAAAAATAAATTAGTTAATATAATAAGAGTAAATAAAAAGAACTATTACCAAACATTACTAGAACAGCATAGAGGTATTCATCCAAGCTACATGGGAAACTTTAAATAACATAATTAAAAAAGGTAAGGGGAAAAGTGAGTATCCAAGCTAATTTATTAAAAATACTATAAATATAAATAAAACTAAAGACATTGCAGATGAATTCAACAATTTCTTTGTCAATGTAGGACTAAGCCTTGCAAACGATATTGAAGAGCCGGGAGATATGAATGGTTTGAAGGAAAAAACACCAAAACAGAATCCATATTACATTTTTATCAGAAGTGTAGATGAAAATGAAATTATAAATATAGTCAAGAATCTAAACAGCAAAAAATCTACTGATAGTACAAATATTGATATGATACTAATTAAGAATATAATACAAACCATAGTTGTACCTTTCACACTATTTGTAATCAATCATTTAGTACTGGCATATTTCCCAATAAAATGAAGACCGCTAAAGTTATACCCATCTATAAAACTGGAGACAAGCATCAATTTACAAATTATAGACCCATCTCCCTGCTCTCTCAATTCTCAAAGATATTAGAAAAACCTTTTGTTGCAAGGCTTGACAATTTCATTGATAAGCACCAACTATTAAGTGATCATCAGTATGGCTTTAGGTTTAAACGGATCCACCTTGATGGCAGTGACAGAACTGGTAGAGGCGATTTCAACTGGCATTGATGACAAGGAGTATACTGTGGGGGTGTTTATTGATTTAAAAAAAGCATTTGATACTATTGATCATAAAATACTTATTAAAAAAATGGAGAGGTACGGCATTAGAGGAGTTGCCAACAAGTGGCTAGAAAGTTACTTGCAAGACAGAAGGCAGTATGTGCATATGAATGGTGTTGACTCAGACCCACTATATATCACGCATGGGGTCCCTCAGGGTTCCGTGCTGGGTCCAAAGTTGTTTATTATGTATATAAATGATATAGGTGATATACTGACTCAACTGAAATATGTATTATTTGCAGACGATACTAGCTTGTATAGATCTGGAGGAGATCTTGAGCCGCTTCTGCATGAGGTGGAAAATGAACTTCAATTACTTAAAAAGTGGTTTGATGTCAATAAATTATCATTAAATCTCAGTAAAACAAAATACATGCTCTTTTGTAATAGAAAAATAGATATACCTGTGAAACTAACAATACAAAATGTGGAAATAGAACAAGTAAGTGAACATATATTTTTAGGTATCACCATAGACAATAAACTCTGTTGGAAACCGCATATAGCTAATATAAAGTCAAAATTATCTAAAACAATAGCGATATTGTACAAATCTGACTACTTAGCGCCAACCAATCCACTATTTATCAATAAACAAATTCTAAAATTTGAAGACTAAACATTACCATAATAATGTATAAAGCCCACCACAAGAAACTTCCGCCCTGCATGCAGAGGCTGTTCAAGGCTCGTGAGACCCAGTACCAACTCAGGGGGACACATGTATTTGAGGGATCAACCCCAAGAACCAACACAAAAGATAGGTGTTTATCTGTAAGAGGGGTAAGCATATGGAATAGCTTGGATAAAGAACTGAAAATGTGCACATCAATCACTAAATTCAAAAAACAAATTCAAAACAAAGATAATAAATAAATACTGAACATTATAATATATTAAAATGATATTAACATCATAAATAAATACACACACATTTATAAATACACACATTTATAAATATATTACTGCATTTATTATAAATAAGTAATAAATGTATAAATATAACATTGGTACTATAGTGGGTGTGAGTCTTACTGTTCATATTACATTGTGTATGTATATGTGTTTATTATATACCATTAAGATCCTTATCTAGAAATATCTACCAAGTGGTTTGGTTTGGTGTAGCCTTGTGACTTCCATATTGCCACTTGACAAAGCACTAAACCAGACCGACACTCATTTGTATTCTTTTCTGTTTTTTTTCACTTATTTTTGGATTAGCAAGTCTATTGACTATATTGTTTTTCAGTCTTGTCAAATCAAATGTATTTTTGATTGTATTAACCCTATTTATATGGGGTAGGCATTATAAGCATAAGCTTCTGCCTATACCTTTTCGGACCATACAGTGTATACTGATATTGGCCGTGTTTCCCAAAGCGCAGGTCGTACGAGGGCCTTCGCTCGGCTGCGGTCCTTACGATTATGGCGTTTCTCAAACGCGATTGTAAGCGCCTCTCGTAAAACAGCCTTCGCACGCCAGTAGGCTGGCCAGAGCCTTGTATTTGAGAGTTCTGCCAACTCTGGCCCCATGTGAATGGAGATGATGCAACTCTCTCCTTGAATGGCTCTGGGCTTCGATTGATAGGACGTCAGCAGCTGCGCTCCGAAATGAATTTCAGCGGCTTGTGTGATTGTATCGGGCCGGCCCATCAATAAAACATAACATACAACACTGAAAATTAACACACTTTTAGCGCTGTTGGTAGGCTAACTGACCGCACAAACCCCTTGTTTTAATTTGAAACTAGGCCTACAAATGCAAAGCTGCAAAGCGCTGTTGCCTGTTGGTATAGCCTATAACTGACTGCACAAATTGACTTAACTGCCCGTCTTAAAAATATACATTTTTTATTTTATAGGCTAGGCCTACAGTATTGTAGACTAGAGTATTGGTTCTCGAAATGAGCTCTGTATCGTTTTGCTGAAGCGGGAGTCGAACCCGAGGCTCTCAGTCATTAATCCAACTCACAACTCGTCATGCTATTAAGCCTGCTGCGTTCAGTTACAAAGGCTGTTGTCCGCCCCGTCTTGGCTGTAATAATTATAGGGCTACAATTAGTTATATGAACCAATGGACCCTCATCATCCTAGCCTGATTTCAGACTCAGCGCTGGAGAACCAGTCCGCTCAGAGAGTGGGCTGAGCCAGGCGATCATCATCCTACACTCTCAACTTGTGAGTTACATTTTGGAACCATTTGGTTCCTAAAATATAATTTTGGAACCATTTGGTTCCTAAAATATAACAGCCCTGTCTCTTTACCTCAGTGTTGTGTTGGCATGACGCACAAGGGGCTAAAGAGCCGCAGGGCTGTTATATTTTAGTTTGGAAGTTTGCAAGTTAGGAACCCAATGGTTCAAAAATGTAGGCTAACTCTCAGAGTGTAGGATGATGAGTGCCTGGCTCCAGCACACTGTCTGAGCGGACTGTTTCTCGCTGAGTCGTGTTGGCACGAGGGGTTGTGTGTTGGACTAGCGACTGGATGATCCGAGTTCTATCACCGCTTTCACGCATCACTGCATGCCTTTTAGCTGGGGAGAGGGGACCCCCACTGGTCCACGGACCCACTTAACAAATGAGGCAGCCTATAAGCTTGTTCTTTTTTATGTAAGTGTGTTGTGGTGTGTTATTTCTCAGTAGCCTATAGACCTATATCAAAGCAAGCGACACGCATAACATAAAACATAGTTCACCTTTGTATGTTTTATTTATTTATTATATAAATATAAATATATAGTTCACTTGTTTATTTTGTATAGCAGGTGTGTAGAATAGCCTACTCTACCATCCACAAATACACTTTCATAGTTATACTTAGTTATATAGTGCTCAGTTTTCTATGAAGGGTGCTTACGGGCGCCCCGGCGCACCCTTAAAAAAAACATCGTACAGACACGTCTGCAGCACCCGTGGGAAACTTGCAGGAAAGGTGTTTGCTTCTAAAATCCTCCTTACGATGGCCATTCGTATGAGGTGTGCATTCAACCGTCATCACAGCTATTTGGTTCCATTGTACGAGACGACCGGTTTCCTGAAAGCCCTCGTTGCTCTTGATTGACAGGTGCCTGCGCAGGCTGCGAAGGACGATTTTGGTCTCTACGACCATGCCTGAGCTTACGAGCACTCAAAATCGCTTTGGGAAAGGCAGCCATTGAATGTATTGTACTATACTGGCTGCCAAATGGGACCGAAATAAAACTTTCTAACTCTAACTGATTGATTGATTGAAGACTTTATTAGAAGTTTGCATAGGAAAAGGTACAGTTTCATGACGGTACAGTTCACTGGTACAAGGTCTACTAAAAGGAGATCCATGAAAAGACTAAGCTTATTTCCACTGGAAACCATTAAAGTATCTCATATAACATTGAATGACAGACAAATAGAACACAGTACTATGCAGTAGATATGTAAAGAAAAACAAAAAAAGAAAACAGTAAGTCTAAACAAACAGTATATACAAAGAAGGGGCAGGGGGGGTAGGGTTGGGCTAGGTGAACGGCTGCTGCCTGTAAGTGGTTTTTCAGGGCAATTTTAAAGGATGCTAGTGATCCACACTCCTTTATGGCCTTCGGTAAGGCTTTCCACATTTTGGTGGTATAGCAGAAAAACGAGTTTGACCCTTTGTTGGTTTTGACTCTGGGTTGGAAGTGATCTGTAGCGCTGCATCTGGTGTTGTAATTATGGACATCCTTAATGTTTATAAAGTATTTTGACAGGTACTTGGGTATCATAGTGGTGTAGCGTATCTTGTACACCAGGCCCATTGCAAGTTGCTGTACTCTGTCATCTACTCTGAGCCACCCCACTCTTAACTGGTGAGTAGCGGTGAGGTGAGTCTGATAGGGAAGGTTAAGCAGGACCCTAATTAGTTTATTTTGGGCTGTTTGGAGTTTAATTTTAAGGGCTTGTGGGGCGTCACGATACCATACGTGAACTCCGTAGTCAAAGAGGGGCTGGATTATTGCAACAGCTATGGTCTTCAGTGTGTTGAAATTGACCATTGGGGCGATCCTCTGTAGGAAACGAGTTCGTTGGTTGAATTTATTTATTACTTTAATAGTCATCTTTTCGCTTGAAAGATTAGCTTCAAGGATGCATCCTAAGTAAGAGCCAGAATGAATGAGCAGATCCAGGTTTCTGATTTTAGTGATGTGTATGTAAATGTATTTAGTGACTTACAGAATAGAGGGGTTAGTATAGTGAGAAGACGCGTCAGATGTGCAAATCGGTGTTATTAGGAATGATGTCAAATTGTCAATGGTTTGTGTTGTGTGACGTCAGACCATAGCTCTGGTCAACCTGAATAAGATGTGATGCAGTTTCTAAACGTCACATTTAGTCTGAGTACGACAGTGAGAAGGTATTTACAGACACAGTGTGCTGTGAGAGTCGGAGTGTCAGTGACATATAGAGACAAAGAGATTGTCAGAGAATGCATTAGTCTTTCCAACCTGCAAGAGACAAAGGAACGCCTTCCAATTTACAGTCCAAGTAGCAGAAGCAGTGTCCATGAACCAATCTTCCAGGACACAGGTGTCCTGTTTGGATTGTCCATACGCCTTCACGTCTCGGGTCACCCTCCATGAAAACATGACGCGGAGCCACAACAACCTCTGCTGTCAAATGATGAGCAATAGACAGCTGCCCTCATCTTCCTGTCTGACCATCACCAGCTGTGTAACCGGCCAGCAGCAAGGAGACACAGACAAACCGAGATCTTGTGAGGACTTCAACACAGCCGGGAGAAGTAAAGAAACATTTGATGACCTACCCAGGAAAGAAAACCTCTTATGTGATAAGAGTTTCATTGAGGTATCGACACAGCGTGTCCAGCATGTCCACACCAAAGAAAAACCTTTCCAGTGTAAACACTGTGACAAGGGTTTCACTCGGTTAGGTCACCTGAAGACACACTATCGTGTTCACAGTGGAGAAAAGCCCTTTGTGTGTAAACACTGTGACAAGGGTTTCAGTGAGTTAAGTCACCTGAAGACACACCAGCGTGTCCACACTGGAGAAAAACCCTTTGTCTGTAAACAGTGTGACAAGGGTTTCAGTGAGTCAAGTCACCTGAAGAGGCACCAGCGTATCCACACTGGAGAAAAACCCTTTGTCTGTAAACAGTGTGACAAGGGTTTCAGTGAGCTAGGTCACCTGAAGAGGCACCAGCGTATCCACACTGGAGAAAAACCCTTTGTGTGTAAACAGTGTGACAAGGGTTTCAGTCAGACAGGTAGCCTGAAGAAGCACCAGCGTGTCCACAGTGGAGAAAAGCCCTTTGTGTGTAAACAGTGTGACAAGGGTTTCAGTGTTTTAAGTAGCCTGAAGGCACATCAGCGTATTCACACTGGAGAAAAACCCTTTGTGTGTAAACAGTGCGACAAGAGTTTCAGTGAGCTAGGTCACCTGAAGAGGCACCAGCATATCCACACTGGAGAAAAACCCTTTGTGTGTACACAGTGTGACAAGGGTTTCAGAGCGTTAGAGACTCTGAAGAGTCACCAGCGTATCCACACAAGTGTGGAACTGAATTACTAGGGCCCAAGGTGGAGGGGCTTTAATTATTTTGATAGTTACCTACTCGTCCCGCGGGGGAAATTCGGGTATCGCAGCCCAACCCAGCTGCTTTTTTCCAGCTTAACCCAGCTGAACCATTATGAGGCAGCCCACAAGGAGCGCAAGGGGGGGAGCAGTGATAGCTGGAGCGGGGGATTGTACCTGCGACCTCTGGGGTCTCCGGAGTCCTAGGTATTTTATACGTTAGCTATTGAAAAATAGTAGATATACAAGCTCACAGCGCGGCACTGCAAGCTTGTAGATCTGCTATTTTTGAAAAGTCGTGAAAATGTGTGCAAATCTTTGAATACATCATGTATTTTTTAAGCGGACATTTGGGACTAAAACTCTGCTTCGGGGGGGGGGGGGTCCCTGGAACTAAATATTTTGAGATGGGGGTCCATGGCCAAATACATATCATTTTGGGGGTCCTTCACATAATAATAATAATAATAATATCTCAAATTTATATAGCGCTTTTCTGAATACCCAAAGACGCTTTACATGGGGCAAGAAAGAACAAAATAAACAACTTTATAAAAGAATAAAAACACTAAGACTAAAAAAACAATTAGCTGGGGAAGGCAATATGAAAGAGGTGGGTTTTGAGACCGGTTTTGAAGGTTTGGATGGTGACCTGATTGACATGGGGG
The DNA here is from genome assembly GCF_963921795.1 of Nannobrachium achirus. Classification (NCBI taxonomy): domain Eukaryota; kingdom Metazoa; phylum Chordata; class Actinopteri; order Myctophiformes; family Myctophidae; genus Nannobrachium; species Nannobrachium achirus. The sequence goes on from NC_137818.1 coordinate 64,952,563, forward strand.
AGAAATGAGAGAGTGGGATCTAGAATGACGCCCATGGGTTACGGACACGGGTGGAGGGTGTGACAATGGAACCATCAATGTTTAGTGAGAAGTCCTGTGTAGAGTGGGTGAGGGAGTTGGGGCCGATGATGATGATTTCCAATTTATTGGTGTTTAGTTTGAGAAATTTGTTTTGCATCCAAGTCTTTATATCTGTGAGGCAGGCAGTGAGGGTGGAATGGGTGGTTGTTGTGATGGCTTTGGTGGAGAGGTATAACTGTGTGTCATCTGCGTAGCTGTGGAACTGGAGTCCATGGTGGCGGAGAATCTGACCAAGTGGCAGGATGTAAATGATGAAGAGGAGGGGACCGAGGACTGAGCCCTGGGGGACACCGTGGGTAACTGGGGCAGTGGAGGAGTTGCAGTTATTGATGGAAATTAATTGTTGTCTATTGGAGAGGTAAGATGACATCCAGGAAAGTGCAGTACCGGTGAGACCAAGAGAGGACTGGAGACAGGTGATGAGGATGGAGTGGCTGATGGTATCAAAGGCGGCACTGAGGTCAAGGAGGATGAGGATGGAGAGGAGACCGGTGTCAGCAGACATGAGAATGTCGCTGGTGACTTTTAACAGAGCGGTTTCGGTGCTGTGTGATGAGCGGAAGCCAGATTGAAATGATTCGAAAAGGTTATTGGAGTCCATGTGTGATTTGAGCTGGGATGCAACAGTGCGTTCAAGGATTTTGGAGAGGAAGGGGAGGTTTGAAATGGGCCGGTAGTTGGTGGGGGAGTCAGGCTCAAGTCCAGGTTTTTTCAAAATAGGTGTGATGGCAGCAAGCTTAAGAGCAGGGGGGACATGTCCGGTGGACAGGGAGGAGTTAATGATTTTAGTGATGAGTGGAGAGAGTACGGGGAGGCAGGCGATAACTAAATTGGAGGGGATTGGGTCCAGGATGCAAGTGGAGGTTTTCATTCCAGATGTTATGGAGGATAGGCTGCTGGCGGTTATTTCAGTGAAAGAAGTGGGTGGCTGGATAGTTGAGGAGGGACAGATTCAGATTCAGATGTGGAGGTGGGAGAGGTGGCCAGTTTGTTGTGTATGGCGTCGATCTTTGACTGAAAGAATGTGAGAAAGGTTTCACATTTACTGGTGGTGAATGAGGTGGTGATGGTGTCCATGGGTTTGAGCAGTTTGCTAACAGTGGAAAAGAGTGACTTAGGGTTGTTGCTGCCAGATTGGATAACAGAGGAGTAGTGGGAGGTGCGTGCGCTGTTGAGGGCGTCTTTAAATTGTTCCTGATGTAATGTGAAAGCCTGTGAGTGGACAGTGAGACCTGTTTTCTTGGCGAGCCGTTCCAGTTGGCGGCCCTGTGACTTGAGTTGATGGAGTTGATCGGTGTACCAGGGGGCAGAGTGGGTGTAGGAAACAGTTTTGGTTTTAGTGGGGGCAAGCTGATTGAGGCAGGAGGACAGTGCGTTGTTATAGTTGTTAACCAGATCAGTTGGGGGGGCATCCGGGGTGAGGGTGGGGTCAGATATTGTGTCAGACACTAGGGAGGAGAGAGAGGGGGGGTGGATTGATTTGAGGTTCCGGAATGTTATGGAGCGTTTTTGCTTAATGAGAGGAGTGGGGGTCTCAATATTCACGGTGAGGGCCAGGTGGTCAGAGATTTTGGAGCCAAGGTCTGTGCTGGTGAGGTTATTGTTGGTAATTCCAGTGGTGCAGATCAGGTCCAGGGTGTGTCCTTTCTTGTGTGTGGGAAAATCCAACGTGTTGGGTGAGGTTTTAAAATGTCCAGGAATTCAATTGTGCTTTGGCAGTCAGGTTTGTCCACATGAATATTTATGTCTCCCATCAGCAGGATGGATGGTGAGATGGCTGTGAGCTGTTAGTAGGGTCTCAAACCAAGGTTCTGTGACCATCCTCTGGCAAGGATGTTTTGATGATTGATTTGACCTCTATGGACCCTTTATAAAAGATTTAGCTCCCAGGTCCCTCGCAAAAATCCCAGGCTTTTTTGCTAGAAGCCGCTAGAGTTGGTGTCCCATTAACTTTACATTACAGGGAAAAAAAGCAAAAAATGTATCTGCTTTAAGTAACATGAGGGGTCAAACTAGGGGGTTTTCATGATTCTAAATCCATTGCAAACATTTGTTTTGCATAAAAAACATTCATTGGGCTAAAACGGCCCCCACAGAAGTGCGAAAAGTGATGACTCATCACTTTTCATCACTAAACCATAGTCTTGTGGGACGCTTTTTAGCCCAAGGAATGTTTTTTGTGCAAAACAGATGCTTCTAATGGATTCAGAATCATGAGAAACCCCTAGTTTGACCCCTCATATGTTACTTAAAACAGATAATTTTTTAGCTTTGTTTCCCTGTAATGTAAAGTTAATGGGACACCAACTCTAGCGGCTTCTAGCAAAAAAGCCTGGGATTTTTGCGAGGGACCTGGGAGCTAAATCTTTTATAAAGGGTCCATAGAGGTCAAATCAATCATCAAAACATCCTTGCCAGAGGATGGTCACAGAACCTTGGTTTGAGACCCTACTACTGTGTGAGGTATTCAGATAGGTGGGAGGGAAATGCAGGGTTGGGTTTGGGGGGGCGGTAGATGACTGAGATGACCAAGGACCAGACAGTTTGAAGGTGAGATGCTCAAATGAGGAGGGGGCAGGAATGTTAACTGAATTTATTCTAATGTGATTTTTGTAAATGATGGCTATACCACCACCACGACGTCCCTCTTGGCCGCGAGGTTTGGCAGTGTAAGCGTATCCAGGGGGTGTGGTCTTGTTGAGTGACAGATATTCCAAGGGCTTTTGCCAGGTTTCAGTTAAACAGAGGAAATCAATGATGTTTTCCGTTATGTGTTCAGAGAGAGTGAGTTCTTTTGTATTGAGTGACCGGGTATTAAACAGAGAAAACTTGAGGTTTGATTGAGTTTGGGCTGTTTGTGGAGCTTTGGTCAGTGGCTGCAGGCAGACAGAGCGCACGTGGATTTTGTTGTTGTTGTGATGATGACGTATAGTGTGTCCAGAGGGGCAGTGCGCTGAAGCTGTTGGTCAGACCGGGAGTAAATGAACTTTCTGCGGGTGCTCCGGTGGATGTATCGTGGTCGCCGTACCAGTCCATGTTTTGTAATAGCTGTGATGCATGATGGAATTATTGAGTTGTTGTTGAGCCGGAGAAGTTGTGATGCGGAGTATTTTAATGGCATGCCAGCCGGGAAGAGTGTTCGCCTGCGGTCACTGGCCGATGGCCGCACAGTTGTTGACCAAAGACAGGGATGGAGTAACGACAGGACCAGCAGGAAGATCCACAGCATGGCGTTTTCGGCGGAGCGTGAGTGAGTTGTTGTAAACATGCAGAGTGAAGCTAAACTAGCCGCTGGTTTCCTGAGCAGTGCTACGCTTACAGTAGCGTAGTGATTTGCGTTGCGTTGCCGGTTTTAGTGGCCCACTAACAGCATCTGCAGCCAGCCAGCCCTAAAGCCGCCAGCTAACCAGTGCTGCTGTGGACCGCCGACAGTAGGGTTAGGGTTATTGCGGAGTAAGGTTTGCCTGTTTTCGTGGCCCACTGGAAACATCTGCAGCCGGCCAGCCCTAAAGCCGCCAGCTAACCAGTGCTGTTATGGACCACTGACAGTTGACAGTTGATGGCTACTGAGGCAGTGGTTGCCGGCTAGCCCTGAAGCCGCCAGCTAACCACTATGCTCAGGGGAGCGTTCACCGACAGTGAGGGTTAGAAGCTCCAGGACCAGGACAAGTCCAGAAAAAAGCCCTCAGTAGCAGTTGTACTCCTAGGCGAAGGTATGGCAGTGGAAACGGTGGAGCCAGGCAGTCAGCAGGTGGGTGAGTAATATCCAAAACAAATAGACTATCCGAGAGGTGTCAGCTCAGGAAGTGTCGGGTGGTAGATTGTAAAAGTAGCAAGGATCAAAACACATAAGAAATAAAAGAAATCAGAGTTGTCAAAAACAAGAAAACTAATCTAAAACACAGACGGAGAAGCGGCAAACAAACAGATGCCAGCGTCCTCTCCCATCATGCATGGAAAAGGTTTGAGCACCACTGACATAGAAACACAGTTTTTTTCACAAAAAAAAAAGGAAAAAGGAAAAAGGACTACGTCTAACATCACGTACGCCATATGAGTCAGCTGACTCATGGGAACAAAAGGGACACAGTCAGAGGCACAGACAGATACAGAGATCTCCATATATGGGCATAAAATAGACACAGACAGACAGATGGTCAAAACGGATCCTATGACAGGTATAATGGGGTTTGCATTAAGGGGTGGGGAATTCATTCCCTATTTACATTGTTCCCTTGTAGGCTGCATGGTCGGGCGGCCAAATGTCTAAGTTGAAGTAATTTCAAAGTAATCTTCTCAAAAAAAGAGACAGTATGAAGAGAAAAGCTCTGTCGACGGACAACAGACAGTCTTACGAACGAGGTGACAGAGATGAGAAGGGGAGGGAAATGTCGGCAGACATTGAACTGTCGCACGAGAGAGGTGGCAGAGATGAGAAGGGGACAAACATGTCATCAGGGACGGCTGTCCCAGACTGGGTGCCTGTGTTTACGCCATGGGCCTGTAGCCAATCAGAGAGGGGTGACGTCATAACATCGAGGCATTTATAAGGGCCACCAGAGGGGCCGTCTATGCCCGTAGCATAGAATATGCCAGAAGGCCATAGAGCTTGTCCGAAAAGCTTGAGCCTTTACTTCTGGGTTTGGTTCAACTTGATTCAATGATTCAACTAAAATCACAGATGGATGAAATGCAACTGTCAGATGTGCAAATCGGTGTTATTAGGAATGATGTCAGTGGTTTGTGTTGTGTGACGTCAGACCAGAGCTCTGGTCAACCTGAATAAGATGTGACGCAGTTTCTAAATGTCACATTTAGTCTGAGTTTGCTGTGAGAATCAGCGGGTTAGGGACATATAGAGGCAAAGAGATTGTCAGAGAATATTAGTCTTTCCAACCTGCAAGAGACAAAGGAACGCCTTCCAATTTACAGTCCAAGTAGCAGTAGTGGTGTCCATGAACCAATCTTCCAGGACACAGGTGTCCTGTTTGGATTGTCCATACGCCTTCCCGTCTCGGGTCACCCTCCATGAAAACATGACGAGGAGCCACAACAACCTCTGCTGTCAAATGATGAGCAATGGACAGCTGCCCTCATCTTCCTGTCCGATGATCACCAGCTGTGTAACCGGCCAGCAGCAAGGAGACACAGACAGACCGAGATCTTGTGAGGACTTCAACACAGCCGGGAGAAGTAAAGAAACATTTGATGACCTACCCAGGAAAGAAAACCTCTTATGTGATAAGAGTTTCATTGAGGTATCGACACAGCGTGTCCAGCATGTCCACACCAAAGAAAAACCTTTCCAGTGTAAACACTGTGACAAGGGTTTCAATCGGTTAGGTCACCTGAAGACACACCATCGTGTTCACAGTGGAGAAAAGCCCTTTGTGTGTAAACACTGTGACAAGGGTTTCAGTGAGCTAAGTCACCTGAAGAGGCACCAGCGTATCCACACTGGAGAAAAACCCTTTGTGTGTACACAGTGTGACAAGGGTTTCAGTAGTTTAGGTCACCTGAAGACACACCAGCGTGTCCACACTGGAGAAAAACCCTTTGTCTGTAAACAGTGTGACAAGGGTTTCAGTGATCTAAGTCACCTGAAGAGGCACCAGCGTATCCACACTGGAGAAAAACCCTTTGTGTGTAAACAGTGTGACAAGGGTTTCAGTCAGACAGGTAGCCTGAAGAAGCACCAGCGTGTCCACAGTGGAGAAAAGCCCTTTGTGTGTAAACAGTGTGACAAGGGTTTCAGTGTTTTAAGTAGCCTGAAGGCACATCAGCGTATTCACACTGGAGAAAAACCCTTTGTGTGTAAACAGTGCGACAAGGGTTTCAGTGAGCTAGGTCACCTGAAGAGGCACCAGCGTATCCACACTGGAGAAAAACCCTTTGTTTGCAAACAGTGCGACAAGAGTTTCAATGTGTTAGGGAATCTTAAGAGTCACCAGCGTATCCACACTGGAGAAAAAGCCTTTTGTGTGCACACAGTGTGACAAGAGTTTCAGGGTGTTAAGTACCCTGAATAATCACCAGCGTGTCCATACCAGGGAAAAAGTATTTCCAGTGTAAACAGTGTGAAAGGAAAAAGATTTAAAAATGCTGTTCCTACAAAACAGCGTTGGCTCGCATGTAACACCATGTATGGGCACAAAGATCTACCCTTTGGCTGCACCTCATTGGCTAAGGGCACTGCCTTTGTACTGTCGGTACAAAGGCAGTGTCTTACGGCATTTTGAGGAGAACTTGACTGATAGATTATGTCATTTTGAGGAGAACTTGATAGATAAATAATGAAGATAACATACGTGCGCTCGCTTTCAGCGAGCCCAAAAATAACATTCTCAATAGAAGCGGAAGGTAGTGTCCACACTGGCCGCTAACGACATGAATGCTGCCTGTAACTGCAAACTGTTCCTGTTCGCTGATGACAAATTGCAGGTTGAGGAAGCTCTCAGCTCAGAAGTCACCAATATTTGTACTTGGCTTATAGTCGGGGGTGCTAGGGATATTTCGCGCTAATCAGTCTAAAAGTGCCACATTTTGCACAGATGTAGGTCAGGGCATGCTCTAATGATTTAGCTAGGGCGATCGAGTCGGCGACCTTCGGGGTCGCCACAGCGGCCAAATCATGTTGGGCTCCCATTGACTTTCTATACAGGAGGAAAATACACAGAAAAACATCTTTTTTTTCTGGGTATTTAAGTAGGATCTGAGGGGTCTAACTATGGGTTTGTCATGATGCTGAATCCATTGCAAGCATTTGTTTTGCACAAAAAAACATTCCTTGGGCTAGAAATGGCCTCAGAATACGATGCATGTATGGGTGAGCATTCATGTTAGTTGGAGGCCTTAAGTTTATTTTTCTCGTGCTAATCAGTCTAAAAGCGCCAAATTTTGCACAGATGTAGCCCAGGGCATGCTCTAATGATTTAGCTAGGGCGCCCGAGTCGGCGACCTTCGGGGTCGCCACAGCTCCGGAAAACACCCACAAAACTCTGAAAAGTGATGACTCATCACTTTTCATCACTAAACCATCGTTTTCTAGGGCCATTTGTTGCCCAAGAAATGTTTTTTGTGCAAAACAAATGCTTGCAATGGATTCAGTATCATGACAAACCCCTAGTTAGACCCCTCACATCCTACTTAAATACCCAGAAAAAAAGTGTTTTTCTGGGTATTTTCCTCCTGTATAGAAAGTCGATGGGAGCCCAACTTGATTTGGCCACTGTGGCGACCCCGAAGGTCGCCGACTCGGGCGCCCTAGCTAAATCATTAGAGCATACCCTGGGCTACATCTGTGCAAAATTTGGCGCTTTTAGACTAATTAGCACGAAATAACCATGTCATCTCCCTAACGCCCCCGACTAGTCGGGGGTGCTAGGGATATTTCGCGCTAATCAGTCTAAAAGTGCCAAATTTTGCACAGATGTAGCTCAGGGCATGCTCTAATGATTTAGCTAGGGCGCCCGAGTCGGTGACCTTCGGGGTCGCACTCAGAGGCAAAGACAGATACAGATACAGAGAGCTCCATAATGGGCATAAAGGGACACAGTCAGTGGCACAGACAGATACAGAGATCTCCATAATGGGCATAAAGGGACACAGACAGACAGATACAGAGATCTCCATATACGGGCATAAAAGGGACACATCAGATACAGCGATCTCCATATATGGGCATAAAATAAACACAGACAGACAGATGGTCAAAACGGGTCCTATTAAAACAGGTATAATGGGGTTTGCATTAAGGGGTGGGGCATTCATTCCCTATTTACATTGTTCCCTCGTAGGCTGCATGGTCGGGCGGCCGAACGTCTAGTTGAAGTAATTTCAAAGTAATTTCCCAAAAAAAGAGAGTATGAAGAGAAAAGTCTGTTGACGGACAACAGACAGTCATAAGAACCAGGTGACAGAGATGAGAAGGGGAGGGAAATGTCGGCAGACATTGAACTGTCGCACGAGAGAGGTGGCAGAGATGAGAAGGGGACAAACATGTCATCAGGGACGGCTGTCCCAGACTGAGCGTCTGTGTTTACGCCATGGGCCTGTAGCCAATCAGAGAGGGGTGACGTCATAACATCGAGGCATTTATAAGGGACACCAGATGGGCCATCTATGCCCGTAGCATAGAATATGCCAGAAGGCCATAGAGCTTGTCCGAAAAGCTTGAGCCTTTACTTCTGGGTTTGGTTCAACTTGATTCAATGATTCAACTAAAATCACAGATGGATGAAATGCAACTGTCAGATGTGCAAATCGGTGTTATTAGGAATGATGTCAGTGGTTTGTGTTGTGTGACATCAGAGCAGAGCTCTGGTCAACCTGAATAAGATGTGACGCAGTTTCTAAACGTCACAATTAGTCTGAGTACGACTGTGAGAAGGTCTTTAAAGTGTGTTGTGAGAATCAGCGGGTGAGGGACATATAGAGAAAAAGAGATTGTCAGAGAATATATTAGTCTTTCCAACCTGCAAGACACAAAGGAAAGCCTTCCAATTTCCAGTCCAAGTAGCAGAAGCAGTGTCCATGAACCAATCTTCCAGGACACAGGTGTCCTGTTTGGATTGTCCATACGCCTTCACGTCTCGGGTCACCCTCCATGAAAACATGACGAGGAGCCACAACAACCTCTGCTGTCAAATGATGAACAATGGACAGCTGCCCTCATCTTCCTGTCTGACGATCACCAGCTGTGTAACCGGCCAGCAGCAAGGAGACACAGACAAACCGAGATCTTGTGAGGACTTCAACGCAGCCGGGAGAAGTAAAGAAACATTTGATGACCTACCCAGGAAAGAAAACCTCTTATGTGATAAGAGTTTCATTGAGGTATCCACACAGCGTGTCCAGCATGTCCACACCAAAGAAAAACCTTTCCAGTGTAAACACTGTGACAAGGATTTCAGTCGGTTAGGTCACCTGAAGACACACCATCGTGTTCACAGTGGAGAAAAGCCCTTTGTGTGTAAACAGTGTGACAAGGGTTTCAGTGTGTTAAGTAACCTGAAGGCACATCAGCGTATTCACACTGGAGAAAAACCCTTTGTGTGTACACAGTGTGACAAGGGTTTCAGTAGGTTAGGTAACATGAAGACACACCAGCGTGTCCACACTGGAGAAAAACCCTTTGTCTGTAAACAGTGTGACAAGGGTTTCAGTGAGCTAGGTCACCTGAAGAGGCACCAGCGTGTCCACACTGGAGAAAAACCCTTTGTCTGTAAACAGTGCGACAATAGTTTCAATGTGTTAGGGACTCTTAAGAGTCACCAGCGTATCCACACTGGAGAAAAGCCCTTTGTGTGCAAACAGTGTGACAAGAGTTTCAGGGTGTTAAGTACCCTGAAGATGCACCAGCGTGTCCATACCGGGGAAAAAGCCTTTCCAGTGTAAACAGTGTGACAAGGAAAGATATTTAAAAAATAACGTTCTCAATAGAAGCGGAAGGTAGTGTCCACACTGGCCGCTAACGACATGAATGCTGACTGTAACTGCAAACTGTTCCTGTTTGCTGATGACAAATTGCAGGTTGAGGAAGCACTCAGCTCAGAAGTCACCAAAATTCGTACTTGACTTACAGATAACAAACTGTCACTACACCTTGGTAAAACAGAATCCATTCTTTTTTGGACCAGACATTCTCTAAAGTGAGATAAATATAAACGATTTCAAGGTCAAAGTTCATGATACAGTAATCTCTAGCAAGGAAGAGATTACCTATTTGGGCTGTATTCTTGACAAATACCTGTCTGGGGATAGCATGGCAACAATGGCGATCAAAAACTTACATAATGGTGACCTCACAGAGAATGCTGCTTGGCTATGTTAACCATAATAATTTTGCTGCTATGTTTTTCTTTTTCTTTTCTTTTTTCTTTTTTTCTGATTCCTGATTGGCTATCTAGGCTATACGCTATGTGAAATACAGGTTCTAATCTAGGGTTTAGGGCTGGTTAGGTGTTTAGCTTCACCATGGTTTTATCAGCCATGGAGTAAAATAACAGCTTTTATCGATACCATGTATGAAAACGGTCTATTCCCTGTTATCAATAAACCAACCAGAGTAACTAAATACAGCTACATTGATCGATAATATTTTTGAAGCGGTGAAAGCCGCTTCCAATGAGTGGCTTTGTGTGTCCCACGCCCATATATGGCCATTTCAGTCCAGAATGAACAGGTCTTTTCAAAAACAAAATGTGTGTTTCATGTCCATATATGGTCATCCCAGTCCAGAATGAACAGGTTTTATCAAAAATAAAATGTCTGTCACCTCATGTCCATATATGGTCATTCCAGTCCAGAATGAACAGGTTTTATCTGTCCCGTACGTCCAGAATATCAGTCCAGAATGAATAGGGTTTTTCAAAAACAAAATGTGTGTCCCATGTCCATACAGTAGGTTGCGTTTCAGTTTGTCCTTTTTCCTAAAGTCATGTTCCTCTGCCGAGTCGACTGGGATTTAGTTCCAAAATCAACCACCAGGTGGCATAGCCGCGGGAACTAATTTGAGGCAGGAGGGGCTGTCGATCGCGCGCGCGCGAAAAATTGCGGTTATTTGCGGATTTTAATTGTGTTTTATAACCTTTTTTGCAGGTTTTATTCGGGTTTCCGCGGTTTATTTTTTAGCTAAATGTAACACAATTGGGAACTGCACACTAAACTTTCCCTTTGCCTCTCCAAACGGGCTGTGGACAGTGCGGAGACATATAAAAAATGCGCACACAGTGGCCTTATGCCACTGATCTGATTGCAGCCAGCAGGATATTATTAGATGCTATATTGTCCGCCGCATCGGTCCAGACCCCAGTGTTAGGAAACAGCTGGTCAACTTCTGGTACACCATAGCCATTAGCCACTAGCTAGCCCAAACATTAGCCTAGCCAGGCAGCACAGCAGCATAACATAGCATTTATCATTACAAGTCTTTAGCCACGACTCACCAGTGAGGACGCCAGGGCTAGCAGAGGGCGATGTTTAATGCCTTCATAGCCTAGGTTGTGTTGTCTTGGTGTTCTGTATATTCCTTTTATGCCCGTATTGTTATAATTCACCGAGTCCATGTTGCAGGTCCCGGGTAGCCAGGACAAGCAATCAGTTATTAATGCCCTGTAAAACAGGAGAATGAAGCACACAGAACGTTTGTGTTGTTAACAGACTGGTTGCTCTCATCAGAATTTATTCACAAAAATCACATATTCACATTTCACTTCATCATCACACAATTCTCTTCATTTCCCATTTCTTTTGTCTCTTTGTATTATAATTTCAATGTCTTTCAATGTCCCTTTCTTTCAGTTTTCACCAAAATACTGTACATCATCAAACCATTACTGTATCACTGGAGTTATTATCACCATTACAATACTGCATGTTTTTCCCATATATTTTCATCATAGCAAACCGGTTACATTCATCACTTCAAAACATACAATAAAGTACCCAAACTGACCTTCATTCACTGTCTTGTCTGTCTCAGGAATATTTACCTTTAATTTAATGCACTTTAGCAATATCCATTTAAGCAATAATACTTTTCTCATTCTTCTTCTTTTTATCAATAACAGCTTTAAGTTACTGTGCTTACTGTAACATTTAATTGTTAATCCTGAGAGCTTAACTTGTAGAAACCATGTCCAAATACAATCAAATAGCAGGTCAAACTTCTTATAGAACACACACCATTACACCAAAATACTGTACAAAAGCATACAAAAACGGGAGCTACATTTTGGGAGTCTGAACTAGGATTCACATGTTCCTTTGTAAACATTGTGCACGGACGTCGCCATTTTGCGTTCATTCTACAGCCACACTACATGTGTTCTGCAGTGGATTCAATCACAAACAATAATCACATCTTGCAAACACCTTGGAGTTAGGCTCCACCATCAGAACGTGTCCTTAATGTTATAATAATCACATTGATATCATTCAGTGAGTTGATGCACAGACTAACCTGTAAAACAGGAGAATGAAGCACACAGAACGTTTGTGTTGTTAACAGACTGGTTGCTCTCATCAGAATGACGGTGAGCTTCCGGTCTGCAGGTAATAAGCTCCTCTGAGGAGAATTGGGAAAACGCTCTCTGATACTGCCCCCTACTGACCAAACTGAAGATGACTTCCAATACTTCTAGATACATTGACAGCTTACAGCTCCCAAAACGAATTCACATCACAAAATAAAATAAATAAACCAACACAAATATGTGACTACATTTCAGGTGGGTCACACGCTCCCCGACAAAGACAATGACTCCCGGCATTCAAAAAACAAAATACTCTCTTCAATACAATTTTCTCAAACCAAAACTTGTATATCTGTGTCTGTTAGTATGCAAAGGAAGGTACAGTGTATGGCATCATGAACGGGTATGGCAGTGTTGGGTATAGTGTGGGATAGGGTGAGTAATGTGGGGTCTGTATTCCCCATGTTGGCAATGTCTGTGGTCCACAAAGTCCAATACTGTTGACTGACCCAATTGGCTGGTAGGAGGGCTGACCAAGAGACTCATATGTCAGTGTCCTGGGTGGTCTCCTGTCTCGCACTGGTCTCCTGACTTGATCACACTGAGGGGGTGCAGGACTGCCATGGTTATTGTCATACCTGACTTGGTCATGTTCATGTTCTGCATTCTGCTCATCATCATCTGCAGTCTGTTCATATTCATGTTCACTCATTTCTTCTTGCTCCATCAGTTCAGGTTCCTCTTCTGCGAAGCTGGGATGCTGCCTGTGCTCTCCTGCTGGTGTGTTCAGACTTGCTTGTTCTGGATAAGTCACAGGGTTTCTCTGAGGCATATGGGTGGTTGTTACATTTGGCCTTAGTGACTCAACTGGCCTTGACACTCTGAGCCAGTACTGTGTTCTTGGAACATCATCATCCTCAGAGTCAGATGAAGCACTGCTTTGGTACGTCTCTCCCTGTGCATCATTTTCAACCTGACTCCTGTTCTTTCTTCTCTCTTTAGTTGGTGCTTGGTTCTTTGACGGTTCAGCCACACTCACAGGTAAGTCATTTACGAGATGGAGGAGGTTCCTGTGCAGAGTTCGGACTCTGCTGCCACCTGTCTCTGGAGACACTTTGTAAACTGGGCTGTCCTTTATCCGTTCCTTAACAATGTGTACGGTTTGTTCAAAGTAGGACCTGAGCTTTCCTGGGCCTCCTCTCTGACTCATGTTGCGAACTAGAACCCTGTCACCGGGTTGTAGAACAACCCCCTTCAGGTGACTGTCATAGCGCTTCTTGCCTCGTGCACTGGACTGCTGACTGTTCTCTGATGCAAGTCGGTAGGCCTCTTTCATTCTCACAGCCCATTTCTCGGCATACCCTTGTGGTGTTTCACCCTCTTCTTCAGTGGACAGACCAAAGAGCAGATCTATGGGGAGGCGGGGGTGGTGCCCAAACATGAGGTAGTGAGGTGAGAAACCTGTGGCCTCATGTCTAGTGCAGTTGTATGCGTGCACCACCTGTGGTAAATGCTCCTTCCAGTTACTCTTTTTCTCCTCTTGTAGTGTTCTCAACAGCTGAAGTACCGTTCGATTAAACCTCTCAGCAGGGTTCCCCTGGGGGTGGTACGGGGTTGTCCTGGAGTGACTCACCCCAGACAGCTGCTGCAGGGTCTTAAACAGGGCATTCTCGAACTCGCCCCCTTGGTCATGGTGCAGCCTGGAACAAAAACCAAACCGAGGGATAAAGTCGTTGAATATTTTTTCTGCAGCTGTCCTGCCTGACTTGTTTCGGGTGGGATACACTTGGGCGAACCTGGTGAAGTGGTCTATGACTACTAAGATGTATTCGTATCCACCTTTGCTCTGCTCCAAGTGCATGTAATCTATGGACACAAGCTCAAGAGGTGCAGTGGTCGTGATGCTGCCCATCGGTGCTCTATCAGGGACCACAGGTTTCTTTTGCTTTATACAGAGGCACTGCTTTGTGACATAGGCCTCGATGTCCTTTTTCATGAAGGGCCAATAGAAACGATCTCTTGCCAGCCCAATGACTCTTTCTGATCCTAGGTGAGCCATGTCATCATGGAGATACTTCAGTACGAGAGGCCGATATTCAGCAGGTAGAACGAGCTGCTGTCGCTCTCCAGCTCTCCTGTACAGCAGGTCACGATCCATGTACAGTTTACCCCACTCGTGCATGAGTCTTTTCACAGGGCCACCTGCTTTCTTCCTGTCATCATTTGTCAGTGCTGTCTTTGTCTGTTTGAGCTTGATTATCTCACTGATGGCTGCATCCTCTCTCTGAGCTCTGATCAGTTCACTTGGGCTGATGGTCGGTAATGGGGACCTAACTTGTGACTCTGAACTTTGTGCCAGGTTAAGAGAAGCAACGTAGGCGATGTCATGCCTCTTGGCAGCTTCACTTCCCTCCCAAGTAGCACGTATGGCCTCTCTGTCGAGCTCTTCAGTACACTCCTCAACGTAAATGTTTATGTCTAGTGGGAGACGGGAGAGTGTGTCAGCATCCACGTTGACTTTTCCTGGTCTGTACTTTAGGTTGAATCTGAAGTCAGCAAGCTCTCCGACCCATATGTAGCCCGTGGCGTTCAGCTTTGCAGTACTCATCACGTACGTCAGTGGATTATTATCTGTATACACTGTAAAGGACGGAGCATAAAACAAGTAATCCCTGAATTTTTCACATACTGCCCACTTTAAGGCTAAGAACTCCAGCTTTCCAGAGTGAAGGTTGTAGTTCCTTTCAGCGGGGGTCAATGTCCTCGAGCCATATGCGATAACTTTCATCTTTCCACTCTGTCGCTGGTACAAGACTGCACCAAGTCCCTGCTGACAGGCATCTGTGTGAAGGGTAAAGGGCAGTTCAAAGTCAGGGTATGCTAGTACAGGTGGGTGTAACAGTACGTTAATGAGCTGCTCGAGAATGGTCTGGTGACAATCAGTCCACTGGATGGGGGTCTTTGAGGGCAACTGGGCTCCTTTCCCTTTCTTCAGCTTCCCCAGTGATGCAACAGGATTTCCTTTCACTTGTAGCAGCTCATATACGGGCTTAGCGATGCGGGAGAAATCTTGGATATACATCCTATAGTAACTCAGAAACCCTAATAGTTTGCGGACGTCCCCCACAGTAGTGGGTCTCTTCTCCCTCAGTGACACTACAGCCTCGATGTCTTTTGGGTCTATTCTCACACCATCAGCTGACACCAACCTGCCCACATACCTGACCTCTGGTTTGAACAGCTCACATTTGGTGGGTCGCAGCTTGACACCATGACACTGCAGGGCTCTCAGGACACGACGCACAGCATCAACATGTTCAGTGAAGGTCTTGGAATAACAGAGGATGTCGTCAAGGTAAGGAATACAGCAGTCGTCGCGCAAGGTGACCAGCATCTCCTCCATGCTGCGCTGGAAAGCAGCTGGGGCATTGCTGAGACCAAACGGTATTCTCACCCACTCATATAGACCCCAAGGCGATATGAAGGCTGTCATGTGGCGGGATCCTTCAGCTATGTAGCCCTGATGATAGGCTTTCCCCTGGTCAAGGATGGTGAACCAGCTGTGGCCGCCCAGGGTGTCCAAGAGGTCCTGGATGCGAGGAAGTGGGTGGCGGTCTGGTACTGTCTTCTGGTTCAACTGCCTGTAGTCAATACACAGTCTTAGAGATCCATCACGCTTTCTGACACAGACAACAGGTGCTGCAAAGGGTGATTTTGACTTGACAATCCAGCCTTGTGCAAGCAGTTCTTGGATGTACTGTTTGACCTCTTGATAGAGTGGTTTGGGTATGGAGGCATATGTCTTTTGGACTGGAATGTCATCTTTCAGACTGATGGTCATGTGGAGGCTTGGGATGTCACCAATGTCACCATCGTTGCGAGCAAAAGCTCCTGATTCCTCCGTCAACATTTGTTTCACCTCCTCTTGTTGTTCATCTGTCAGATGACTAACATCCACAGGTGGGTGCCACCGGTCTGCAGTGGGTGGGACCTGATTAGAACTAGGGAGAGGTGAAGAGTCAACAGTGTTTACATGGATACTCTTAGGGTCACTGTGGGGACGGTCTGTCTCTATGACTTTGTCAATGGGCTCAATGCTGCCTAGGACTGTTAAGCTTGGCAAGGTCACGTCATGTTTGGAGTGGTTTGATACTGGCACCTTAATGAAACACCTGTCAGTCTGGTGAATCTCCATCAAGCCTGCTCCAATGCTCAACGTCTCCAGCTGCACACTGTCAAGGGTGGGTTCGAATAACACAAATGGCTCTGAGGGGTTAATATTGGCTGGCACCCTACATTTAATGTGAACTACATGGCCTGCACATATTGTGACCTCTTTGAAACCCACTCTTACGGCAGCATGTTTCTCTTCTGGGGAGTCCTGAGTCCGAATAAAATTCACTAAGGCCCCAGCACTGGCATCATCAATCTCCATGGCGCCCGCAAGGAGGTTAGACAGAATGGACATGAGTTTAGGCCGGCCTTCTTTGCTCTTAATGAGTTCTTGGATCACATTAAAACCAACTAATGGTCTGTCTAATTTCAGGCAGCTCACTAAGAAGGGAACACGGATGGATAAGTCTGGATCCTCATTTCCTTGCAGGTTTACCACCACCTCAACCCATCCGTCATAGGGCACTTCATCACCTGTGACTGCAGACACATTCAGCTCATTGTCCATTAACTCACTTAGGGGTCGAATATCTTGGCCAGGCAGGTACTTGTTCTTCCATGTGCGGTCAATTAGACTCACATTGGCTCCTGTATCCAGCAGGACAGTGACAGCATAGCCACCCATAATACATTTCAGCAGGGATTTGCGGCCAATGAGTGGGGCTACTAACTCGCATGGCTGTGATGTATTGAGAGCTTGTATTGCGTGGGTGTCACTGACCTTGGCTGACTTTGGTTTTGGGCCTGCTTGGGGTTGGGACATGGGCTCAGGACCGGTCAAAGGTTGTCCCTCTGCGTTGACCGGGACCCGTTTCCCGACGGCTTTTGCTTCTTCAAACAACCAACTGCACGATGGCCTTCTTCTCCACATCCAAAGCAGTGGTTGCAATTTGGAATGGACTGGGCGACACATTGTTGGCAGCCATAGGGTCTCTGTGTCTTTCTCTCTGATCTGGGTGGGTCAGGGTTACTGCCAGGGGTTGGAGCTTGAGCTTGTGTCACCAGCTGTTTCAGGGTCTCCATCGCCTGGGTCAATGCTTCAACCTGGGAACTCAGTTTCTGAATAGTGTCATCTTTATAGACTGTACTAACTTTTGCCTCACTCTTAACTTTCTCCTCCTCAGGTTCAGCCTGTGTGCTATGGGCCTGGGTTACTTTGCGGACAGAGCTGCGGCCAAACCTGCGCTTTCTCTCACTTTCCTCTGTTGTGGTCTTTATCACCTGCCGCAGCAGAGCTTCATCAGATACTGTTGGGTCAGCAAGGAGAGGCTTGAGCTCACGCCTGACATCTTCATACTTCTCTCCTATGCCTTGACATATAGTGTTTAAGAATATGCACTGGATTGTGGAGGCATCATACTTAACCACTGAGCTGCTCTGTTTAGAAGTGAACATAATCTTTTGTTTGAGGCCAATCATTCTATATAAGAATTGCTGTGGTGTCTCATTTTCATGTTGCTTGGCACACATCAAGTCCTGGAATAGCTCGGTGCATCCTCTTTCACCAAGGTGTGACTGGAGGAAGCTTTTGAGTTCTGTGACAGTCAGGTCATCTTTGTTTGTCAACATATCTCTGAAGTTGCCAGGTTTGATTGCACGGAGCACTCCTCTAATGACCTCACCCTCAATGTGTTTCTCTCTGAGTCCTTCATCTATTTGTTTGCATAAGCTGTTGTAGCTGAGGTCAGATGTAGTGTCACTAATTTGGCCCCCATGTATCCTGAACTCTTTTCGCTGGAGATAAGCAAGATCTTGTAGGGATACCAGTCTATCTGAGATTTGACGTGGTGTGGGGTCGCTTATCAGGTGTGGGTCAGTTGTGGTTGTCAGGCCAGAAGATGGGGTGGGAGTCACCGTACATTCTTGCAGTTTCCTTCCTATGTCTTCATACATGGCTTGTAGCTGTTCCACATTTGGGGTGGATGTGTGGGTGTGTGTGCTAGGACTGGTGTGGGTGTGTGTGCTGGGGTTAGTGTGTGATGGTGAAATGACGGTTGTGTGAGTGTGTGTGCTTGAAACAGGTGCATGTGTTCCATCATCTGAAATAACAGGTAATTCAAAACATTCACGTTTTTTCATAACCTTCACTATTTCATCATTCAACATCATTAAATGACCAATACCCTCATCTTCAGATTTAAGCAGATTCTCAGAATGCATAAAGGTAAGGATATGGTCTATGCAGGTTTCTTCATCCGTCGAGTTCAGCTTGTCCGTTCCTGGATGGTCATCTCCGATGGACTTCGCAATCTCATAGGCCTCGGTGCCTGAGAGATTGTACAGCTTCTTTTTGATGCTCCATACGAGCTCTTTGCGTACTTCAGACATGGCTTTAGCTGCAGCGAGAACACCTTACTTCTGTCGTCGTGCAGCAGCCACTTCACGTTGCCTTGCAACGCAGCAATGTCTCTGTAGCAAAACAGCAGCCTCTTCACGTTGCCTAGCAACGCAGCAATGTCTCTGTAGTAGAACTGCAGCCTCTTTAGATGCACTGCAGTCTCTGTAGTTGCACTGCAGCCTCGGTCGTCGCACTGCAGTCTCTGTCGTAACACTGCAGCCTCTGTCGTCGCACTGCAGTCTCTTTGGCCCTGTAGTTGCACCTCACCGCTGTCTTGTAGTCGCACTGCCGTCACGCCACCTCTGCACTGTGGTTCCTCTGCAGTCACGCCACCTGGTCTCTGTAGCCGTACTGTAGACAAACCCCCTCTGCTCCGTAGCCGCACCGCAGATACGCCACCTCACTTTAGCAACGTGCAGTCACTCTGGCCTCCGGGTTCATATATCACTGGATCAGCAACTGTCCAACCATCAAGTTGTTGCCAATCCCGGACTCGAGCCCCCAAATATCTGTTGCAGGTCCCGGGTAGCCAGGACAAGCAATCAGTTATTAATGCCCTGTAAAACAGGAGAATGAAGCACACAGAACGTTTGTGTTGTTAACAGACTGGTTGCTCTCATCAGAATTTATTCACAAAAATCACATATTCACATTTCACTTCATCATCACACAATTCTCTTCATTTCCCATTTCTTTTGTCTCTTTGTATTATAATTTCAATGTCTTTCAATGTCCCTTTCTTTCAGTTTTCACCAAAATACTGTACATCATCAAACCATTACTGTATCACTGGAGTTATTATCACCATTACAATACTGCATGTTTTTCCCATATATTTTCATCATAGCAAACCGGTTACATTCATCACTTCAAAACATACAATAAAGTACCCAAACTGACCTTCATTCACTGTCTTGTCTGTCTCAGGAATATTTACCTTTAATTTAATGCACTTTAGCAATATCCATTTAAGCAATAATACTTTTCTCATTCTTCTTCTTTTTATCAATAACAGCTTTAAGTTACTGTGCTTACTGTAACATTTAATTGTTAATCCTGAGAGCTTAACTTGTAGAAACCATGTCCAAATACAATCAAATAGCAGGTCAAACTTCTTATAGAACACACACCATTACACCAAAATACTGTACAAAAGCATACAAAAACGGGAGCTACATTTTGGGAGTCTGAACTAGGATTCACATGTTCCTTTGTAAACATTGTGCACGGACGTCGCCATTTTGCGTTCATTCTACAGCCACACTACATGTGTTCTGCAGTGGATTCAATCACAAACAATAATCACATCTTGCAAACACCTTGGAGTTAGGCTCCACCATCAGAACGTGTCCTTAATGTTATAATAATCACATTGATATCATTCAGTGAGTTGATGCACAGACTAACCTGTAAAACAGGAGAATGAAGCACACAGAACGTTTGTGTTGTTAACAGACTGGTTGCTCTCATCAGAATGACGGTGAGCTTCCGGTCTGCAGGTAATAAGCTCCTCTGAGGAGAATTGGGAAAACGCTCTCTGATACTGCCCCCTACTGACCAAACTGAAGATGACTTCCAATACTTCTAGATACATTGACAGCTTACAGCTCCCAAAACGAATTCACATCACAAAATAAAATAAATAAACCAACACAAATATGTGACTACATTTCAGGTGGGTCACATCCATGACGCATATGTTACGCACGGAGAGACAGACGCTTAGACAAGTTAAAAGGGAAGTCCTTTGAAAGCCATTTCCTGTCTAAACAGTGCCCAGAAGCACATTTCAAAACAAGAGCCTTTCTTTTTTTTTTTTGTCTATACAATCGATCATTCAACACATGTTTATTTTGAAATTGTACTGGAAATAGAAGTAGCCAATAGCTCCTACTTCACGCCACTGATGTCAGAGCCTCTACTTGCCGATCGGCAATATTTTTCCCCCAACCCCCCTTTAGGGGGTGCGGTGGGGGGTGCGGTGGGACGTGGGGGAGGGGGTGCGGCCGCACCCCCAGCACCCCTACTTCCCTCGGGCATGCCAGGTGGAGCAGTTGAGTAAGAGCAATGTTAATAGGGTCTGTAATTAGTTATTTTTTGTATTTATTTTCTGTGAGTTATTTTTGCTCTCAATTTGTAATTATTTGTTTTAATGTAAATAAAATTGGCTTGCTTAAATGGAGATTGTTTGTATATATTGTTGAAATCAGAGCCAAATGAATCCACAACCCCCAACATCAACTGAGCTTAAAATAAAGGGATGAGCCCTGGCCCCCATATAAGTATTATATTATAAGTATTTCCTTTTCCACAGACCACAAATATAAAATAAACAACAACAGGGCTTTACACATAAATATTAATAATAATAGAGGTGTTTATACACAAATGAGTTTGACAAAAGTCGACCTGCTGGTGGCGCTATAACAGGCCAATATGAAAAGAGTGTAATTTGTTCCTTTACCTAGTGGGAATGTGCATGTAGAATGTATCTGTAATCACAAGCTGGGTTCATGATTTAAGTCATTTTGTTCAAAATGGACCAATACTGCAAACTCTGGAAGCCAATGTTAGCCAATTAGGATGGAATATGAAATATCTGATAGATCTGTCTTGTACTGATTTGCATGATTTTTGATACAATTTAACCACTGTTATCATTAAAATAAAACATATGAAAATGTAATCATCATGCATGACATTTCTCTCTCAAAATATCAACCTTTCTACTGGTATTTGTTATCCTGGTGAACATGTGATTGTCTGACAGGCTCTGTGGCGTAGAGTTTAAGTACAGGACTTGAATAATGGAGGTAGTGTGTTCAAATCCCACTGACAAAATGTGTTCCTTAACCTAGAGTTGGAAAGTGAAGAAAGTGAAAAGAAAACTACTTGTAATGAGTGACTGTAATACAGTACTACAACACTTTCAGTCTTTTACTCAAGTAAATGTTTGAATTTCTAGACTTTTACTTTATATATTCACTTAAGTAAATCTGGTGGTGAAGGGTACATTGGAACAGAGTACAAGAGGAAGAAAAAACACGGTTAAATAATACAAAAAAACATTTGGAAAGACTAGTACAGTTCCTAGTTAAGTAGTAGTTACTGTCATAAAGTTAAGTGCTGATAGGGAATCTACTAAAACATTACGATTCTCTAGGAGGCTATAATCAATGTGAATGTGTGATTTCAAGTTATCAGAATTGTATAAAAATATTTTGAAAATAGACCAACCTACAAGCTCACAACGCCTCACATCACAATGTGTTGTAAGCTTGTAGATCTGCTATTTTCAAACATTTTGTACTTTTACTTTTGGCACTTTAAGTACATTTTGAGGCCAACACATTCATACTTTTACTCAAAACATTTTGAATTCTGGACTTATACTTTCTATATTGCAGTATTGATACCTGCAATATAGAAAGTCTCTTAGCTAAGGGGTCCTTGCTTCATCTCTCTCTCAACAAACTTGACCTGGGGAAAAAAAACTCTCTCTCACCCCCAAACCCCCACCGTGTTTGTATGACTCTCTGTATAAACTGTCTCGCATAGGGGGGTTGAGGGGAATCCTTGGCACTTGGAGCCAAACAGGTCTAACCACTACCTTGCATATTGGGGGTTGGGGAACCTTTATGGACATTGTTTAGTACAGACAACTGAAAAGTCACTTACAGGTAGCTGCAACTCCAAAAATAATAGCCAAAAGCATATCCTTACCTCCCCATGACCTTTCTACTGTAAATACAATTTATTTTTTATTATGTTATGATCATTTAATTTCGTATGAATTGAGTACAAAGGGACCCTATATAGGAAACAAGCATATGAGCTTTCTTGTGGTCATAATACTTTTAGTTGAACTGTAGAGTCCTGTACTTTTTCCTAAGCAAACTTCTAAAAAGTGAAAGCAAACTGCTAATAAACTCTTCAATTAATCAAACTGTTTCCCAAACACTTTTCATGTGTAGGTCATAGACACATATGGGTCCCATTCTTCATGAAGAAATTAAAGAAAAATAAAGAAATTGCATAAATTAGAAAACATTTTTAAGAAGTAGTGAAAATAACCAATCTGCAAATTTGGGTCCTATGCCAGATTGAACTAAACCCACTGTGACCAGTGTGCAATGATTTTGTCAAGATTGACAATAAAACACAACACAAATTATGCGTATTAGTAAAAATGCAAAAGGAGAAAAAAAAATAAGAAGAGGGGGGAGCAATTAGGGGTTGCTACTGTCACAGGACTGTCTGTTAGAGTAAGAATACTAATAACTTAAGTACATGTTTTGCAGTGGTTTTCAAAGTTTGTCTCACACGAAATACAAAAGACATGTTCTTAAGGCAACTATAGTAACGTGTAAAGCTCCACACCAGGGTTGCGTACTGTAGCTCTCTCCCCCACCCCCCTCTCTTTCTCTGTCATGGGGGGAGTACATTGCCGACAGTTGTGATCCTGTAGCAGACAGACAGACAGACGGACACAGACACAGAGAGAGAGAGAGAGAGAGAGAGAGAGAGAGAGAGAGAGAGAGAGAGAGAGAGAGAGAGAGAGAGAGAGAGACCCCAAAATATCCAAAATATATGGATATAACATTGAGAATAAAACGGTTTGTTGCAGCGGCGGGAACATAGGGGGCGCGTGAGTGCTTGAGCGTACTGTTATGAGAGCCCATTGATTTTTCGCCGACAATTCCTAGCACTCAGTCGTTCGCCCCAAACTGGCCAAACTGCATTCCTGGCACTCGGCCGATATCACACGTCGGCTTTGTCCCTTTCGAGGGCGTCACCCAGCGTCATAGCCCGCCTCCACATCCTGGCTGTATGTCTACTCTGTGTGATGTAGCCATGTAGCTCTACAGTATTCTACCCCCACCTCCAAAATAATTAAAAAAAAATCTCAACTGAACTGTTCTTATGCCTCATTCACATAGGGAGCAGCAAAGCTAAAGTTTTGCTTGCTTGGTCAATGTTATCTCAATGGAAACCAGCTTTAAAGATACAGGAGATACACAGAACAAAGCTTTGAAAGCTTTAAAGCTGGTTTCCATTGAGATAACATTGACCAAGCAAGCTAAACTTTAGCTTTGCTGCTCCCTATGTGAATGAGGCATTATAGTATTTTATCATGCCAGTAAAGCTCCTTTGAATTACATATAATTGATGTAGCCTAAAGCCTATTTGATTGATTGAAGGCTTTATTAGAAGTTTGCATAGGAAAATGTACAGTTTCATGACGGTACAGTTCACTGGTACAAGGTCTACTAAAATGAGATCCTGAAAAGACTAAGCTTATTTCAACAGGAAACCATTAAAGTATATCATATAACATTGAATGACACAGACGAATAGAACACAGTACTATGCAGTAGATATGTAAAGAAAAGAAAATGAGAGAGAAAAAATATATAATAAAAGAGAAAACAGTAAGTCTAAACAATCAGTAAGTATATACAAAGAAGGGGAAGGGGAAATTAAGTCACCCAGTTAAGGTTACAGGACAGTAAGAAAAATAAAAAGGACTGTTGTGTACAGCCGAGTGTCGAGAACAGTTTGAAAAAAAAAAAAACACAACACAACAAAGAATAGTAGTGCTTAACGTTTCTATAATGGATTGCAATGGATTGCTAACGTTTTGGGAAACCACTACTGCAGAAGCTGAAACACTGGGTTTGCAGAGCCCACAAGTGCCCAGACTAAGGAAGGTTCCCAGCCGCTTTGACGATGGAGGCGCTCCTCCACACATCCAAACGCCAGAAGAAATGCACCGACAGCAATACTTTGAGGTGATGGACACAGCATCATCATCTCTGGACAGCAGATTTAGTGCTGCTGTATACACACACATGCAAGATGTGGAGGATTTTGTTGTCGGAAACAGCGACTGCAAACGCATGATGCAATTCTATGGAGACGACTTTGATGAAGCCAGGCTGACACTGCATCGTGACGTTTGCCTGCAGATGGCAAAGACCCAAGGACATCGCCTGTCTACCTTCAATGATGTCGTCAACTTTTTGAAGGGTGACCAGGGAGGCACCAGGAGAGGTGTTTGTGAAGAACTCACAAGACTGGTGAAACAAGCACTGACTATCCCTGTGACATCATGCAGCTCAGAAAGGTCATTTTCTGGCCTACGGAGACTGAAAACCTATCTGCGATCCACAATGGGGCAAGGAAGACTCAATCACCTTGCTCTGTTAGACTGTTACAGTGATTTGGCAAGGAAGATTGACCTGGATGTCATAGCCAATGACTTCATCTCAAGAGGAGCCCAGAGGAGAAACACGTTCCTGATAAATAAATGGTAGGTACTAAAAAACTAAAAAATACTGTACTGCATGATGCAAGGTTTACTATAATAGGCTAATTGTAATTTACTGTAGCAATATTGTTGTCAATGTCATGGTTGTAATACTTTTTTTTTTATTCCCCTCTCCCCCTTTTCATTTATAGAGATCCATGATGGCCAAGCAGCACTGCAGCAGGCACAGTGAAGGTGACAGACCGCGATCAGGGAGGGAGAGATGTTTCATCCACATTTTTTTTGACAATATTTATTAGGGTTTTTTTTCTCTTTTTCTTTTTACACAGAAAATATTACATAAAAAAAAAAAACATGTTCCTCCACAATTAAAATAGACAAAGATCTTGGGAAAAAAAGGTCTGTTTCTGCTTGTAGCATGTTAATGTAGGTGCAATATCATGCATTAATTACTGTGTTAAGATGTTGAAACACACTGATTGCTGAAAAGTCATGATTGCTCGTGTGTCATAAAAAAATCCTACAGTGCATTCATTTTATGACATCGTTATCGTACCACTGTACTATTGGCAAACTGTAAATAAAGTACTCAATGATGGAAAAAAAAATGCCTTTTCTTTTGCTGACATGAAATGGGATATTTTGATACCAATACGTTTGTACATTTACAGTTACTCAAGTATAGGCCTGTCTGCATTTTTAATTCAGGCTGCTCTGTTTCATTGGTTTTCAATTAAATTCAAAGGAGCTTTATTGGCATGATACCAAAGTGTCACAAAACTGCTGAAAATGGGGAACATATTAGCGTTGTGGGTTTTCAGTGCCCTCTAGTGGCCAAACATAGCAATGGTCATTATTATCATTTTGTCTAAGCGGCTGGCCGAGCAGGCAGGCAGGCGGGCGGGGGCGGGGGCGGGGGGGGGAGGGGGGGGGCGGGGTAAAAAACGAGCACCCATTTGAATATTGAAACGTCACCGCCCCTGGTTTGTTGCTTCATAAATAATGGTTTGGATTGACATTAATAAAAAATAAAATAAAAATTGAGGTGGATGCCAGGAAGGATTCGAACTCAAGTCAGCAGATTAACAACTAAGCAGTCTAACCAGTTGAGCGAAGCAACACACCTCATATCCTGAATCGATGTAGTTATACCCAACACCGCAAGACCTTTTAGTGAAAAAAATAAAAGAATAAATGTCTATATATTATAATAGACCTGTTTTTTTTTATCATTGTTCCTGTTGTCAAATTCTCCTTGTGTGGTTATGATCTGTGGGAAGTATGTGTCTCTGATGTCTTGGTACAGTGGGCCACATTTCCACATTTTGTGCGCAGTGGGTGCATGTGTCTGTTTTCTCTAGAGAGGCAGGTATTTCTATGGTGGCCTTTCTCAATCGCAAGACTAGTGCTCACCGTGTCTGTACCTAGTTAATATTTTTCTTTGTCTTGTCCTACTCCCCAACCCCCCATGTGAGACAGTTACAGCTACTTTGCCTCCTAAGAACGGGGTATGAGCAGGCTCCAGCTCAGAGCCAAACAGGTTTGGCCACTGTTTGTTTTTTCATTCATACCAGCAGTGCAGCTATAGGGTAGTTGTGTGACCTCTGTCAAAGTTGCGATCTGTAAATTCAACACATTTCAATAAAATGCATTATAAACAGTAAAACAAACAATAAACAATAAAACGCATTTCCATACAAATAGTGTGAAAATATAATTATTATAATGCACAACAACTTTGGATGACATGCAAATGAATAGTTTAGTATAGCCAATTCTCTGTAGCAGGGGCTCAGGGATCAATAAGGGGTTAAGAGTCTTGCTCAGGGACACATTAACTCCTAGCTGGCTTGGCCAGGAATCGTACCTGGGACAAGCAGGGACAAAAAAGTTTGCAGGATTGGTCCATTTTGAACAAAATTACTTAAATCATGAACCCAGCTTGTAATTACAGATACATTCCACATGCACATTCCCACTAGGTAAAGGAACAAATTACACTCTTTTCATATTGGCCTGTTATAGCGCCACCAGCAGGTCGACTTTTGCCAAACTCATTTGTGTGTGCAGAAACACCTCTATTAATTCTAATACGCATAATTTGTGTTGTGTTTTAAGTACACAAATTACACTCTTTTCATATTGGCCTGTTATAGCGCCACCAGCAGGTCGACTTTTGCCAAACTCATTTGTGTATAAACACCTCTATTAATACTAATATGCATCATTTGTGTTTTATTGTCATTCTTGACAAAATCATTGCACACTGATCGCAGTGGTTTTAGCTCAATCTGGCATATAGGACCCAAACTTGCAGATCGGTTTATTTCACTACTTCTTAAAAATGTTTTCTAATTCATACAATTTATTTTATTTTTCTATAATTTCTTCATGAAGAATGGGACCCATATGTGTCCATGACCCACCCACACATGAAAAGTGGAAACAGTTTGATTAATTGAAGATTTTATTAGCAGTTTGCAATATAGAAAAGTACAGTTTCATGACAGCACAAATCACTGGTACAAGGTCAACTAAAAGGAGATCCTAGAAAAGCCTTACGGCTTATTTACACAGGAACCACCTCAGTATCTCATATAACATTGAAAGACAGACCAATACAACATAGTGTACTACTGTAGGATAACCAGTTTGTCAATGAAAGGTTTTACATGGCGCAATACTATCCCTAGTGGACACCAGTGGTAGCTGTGGGAGGTGGGGGATGTATGATGGCAAATGGGTCAAAACCAAACGCAACCTACTGTATATGGTCATATCAGTCCAGAATGAACAGGTTTTATCTGTCCCGTACGTATGTGTGTACTAGTGTCCGTCCCGGTCTGATGATTGGATACTTTGAGGATTGGTCAAGCTTCACATGACAATTCGGCCCTCCAGATAAAATCATTAATTCATTCAGAATATAAAGAATGTATAGATCACAGAGTTCATAACTCTAGAACACATAGAATAAAAGTTCACCGCTTCACTTCGAACCGAGGTTTGATTTTTACAAACACTTTTGACAACCAAATAATAGCGGGACTATTAATAAATGACACCAGTGACCACCTTCCAGTATTTGCCATTTTTCACAATTTACTTAAACTAGAAGCTAAAACTAAAAACAACACATACATCATAACTCGACACAGAACACCAGAAGCTGTCACGGCTCTCAAGGAGGACCTAGATAGACAGACCTGGAATGAGGTCTACAATACAGATGACCCAAATAAGTCCTATGACTCTTTTTTGTCAACAATAACTGAACTTTATAATAAACATTGTCCATTAAAACAAACCCAAAGTACGAATATCCACAGAAAGGAGAAACCTTGGATAACCAAAGGAATAGAAAATGCTTGTAAAAAGAAAAATATGCTGTATAAATTATTCATAAAACAGAACAAATGAAGCTGAAAATAGATACAAGACATATAAAAAATAAATTAGTTAATATAATAAGAGTAAATAAAAAGAACTATTACCAAAAATTACTAGAACAGCATAGAGGTATTCATCCAAGCTACATGGGAAACTTTAAATAACATAATTAAAAAAGGTAAGGGGAAAAGTGAGTATCCAAGCTAATTTATTAAAAATACTATAAATATAAATAAAACTAAAGACATTGCAGATGAATTCAACAATTTCTTTGTCAATGTAGGACTAAGCCTTGCAAACGATATTGAAGAGCCGGGAGATATGAATGGTTTGAAGGAAAAAACACCAAAACAGAATCCATATTCAATTTTTATCAGAAGTGTAGATGAAAATGAAATTATAAATATAGTCAAGAATCTAAACAGCAAAGAATCTACTGATAGTAGAAATATTGATATGATACTAATTAAGAATATAATACAAACCATAGTTGTACCTTTCACACTATTTGTAATCAATCATTTACAGTAGTACTGGCATATTTCCCAATAAAATGAAGACCGCTAAAGTTATACCCATCTATAAAACTGGAGACAAGCATCAATTTACAAATTATAGACCCATCTCCCTGCTCTCTCAATTCTCAAAGATATTAGAAAAACTTTTTGTTGCAAGGCTTGACAATTTCATTGATAAGCACCAACTATTAAGTGATCATCAGTATGGCTTTAGGTTTAAACGGATCCACCTTGATGGCAGTGACAGAACTGGAAGAGGTGATTTCAACTGGCATTGATGACAAGGAGTATACTGTGGGGGTGTTTATCGATTAAAAAAAAGCATTTGATACTATTGATCATAAAATACTTATTAAAAAAATGGAGAGGTACGGCATTAGAGGAGTTGCCAACAAGTGGCTAGAAAGTTACTTGCAAGACAGAAGGCAGTATGTGCATATGAATGGTGTTGACTCAGACCCACTATATATCACGCATGGGGTCCCTCAGGGTTCCGTGCTGGGTCCAAAGTTGTTTATTATGTATATAAATGATATAGGTGATATACTGACTCAACTGAAATATGTATTATTTGCAGACGATACTAGCTTGTATAGATCGGGAGGAGATCTTGAGCAGCTTCTGCATGAGGTGGAAAATGAACTTCAATTACTTAAAAAGTGGTTTGATGTCAATAAATTATCATTAAATCTCAGTAAAACAAAATACATGCTCTTTTGTAATAGAAAAATAGATATATCTGTGAAACTAACAATACAAAATGTGGAAATAGAACAAGTAAGTGAACATATATTTTTAGGTAATCATCGAGGGACCCCCAAAAATAATTTGGAGAGCCCCCTGGGGGTCCCGACCCACAGGTTGAGAACCACTGCTCTAGATGACAGTCTGGAAAACATCTGAGAGGCTAGTAACCTCACTTCACCGACCCTATGTAGCCACTGGCGAATATGGAGGTTTTTCTGCACATTATTTCAATATTGAAATACATTATTTCAATATGAAATTCCTCAATTAATTAAATAAATGCCTCAATGAAATAAATAAATAACACAATGAAATAAATAAATAACACCATGAAATAATAAAAAATACAACTAAATAAATAAATGTTTTTTTCAAAATAGTATTATGTTTTATATTTAATTGCGTTTTCTATTTATTTCTTTGTGTTTTTTATATATATCATTGTGACTTTTCAAATCAACGTTGTTTTATTTCATGATGCCACATTCAGCTATTTCATCAAGGCATAACAGCCCAAAAATAAAATAAATAAATAATGCAATGAATTATATAAAAAAACGCAATGAAATAAATAAAAAACACAATGATATAAATAGATCATACAATTAAATGAATAAATGTATTTATTTATTGCATTGTGTTTTCATTTAAGTGCGCTTTTTATGTATTTAATTGTGACTTTCCATTTGAATTTTATTTAATTTCATGATGGAATTTTCATGGTCACATTTATCTATTTCATAAGGTACAATTGCCCAAAAAATAAATAATAAATACAGCAATTAAATAAATGAATAAAACACAATGATATAAATAAAAAATGCAATAAATAAATAAATATGTTTTTTTCATGTTATTGTGTTTTTCATTTAATGGTGCTTTTATTTATTTCATTGTGTTATTTATTTATTTCATTGTGTTTATTATTTATTTCATTGTGTTATTTATTTATTTCATTGTGTTTTTATTTATTTCATGCTGTTTTTTGCTTCGGTGTCTGTCAATCAACAGCAGTGGTGTGGGGCGGGACCTCTTTTTATTTCATAAGGACTGCTTTTACACATTTCCCTCTGCTGCTTTAACAGGACAAGTGCTTGACTTCGGTGTCTGTCAATCAAAAGAAACAGGGCGGGACCATAGGGGGGGTTTGGTCACATGGACCAATAGGAGCCGCAGCTAGTTACCATGCTCCAAGAGGGTCCAGCTGCAGCCGGGGTCCATGAGTGGATGTGTCCCACAGTTGATGTGATGACGTCACGTCCACCAGCAGGACCTAAAGGGCCTAAGAGAGCTAGAGAGAAAAAAGCCATCGGTCTTGACAGCGCAGCAGTGAGCTGGATGCAATCTTACCGGGTGGGGAGGGAACAGGTGGTGGAGATTAACGGAACCCTGCCCCCCCCCTCCCAGTAAGCTGTGGTGTTCCTCAAGGTAGCATACTGGGACCTCTGTTGTTCCTAATATACGTGAACGACATGGCATCTGCTTGCGACTGCAACCTGTTCCTGTTCGCGGATGACTCGGCTCTCCTAGTCTCGGGCAAGGACCACTTGCAGGTTGAAAAGACACTTAACTCTGAACTGAGTAAGATCTGCACATGGCTTAACGATAACAAATTATCAATTCACCTGGGAAAAACCGAGTCCATCCTCTTTGGATCAAATCATAACCTCAAAAAGGTAGATGACTTCACAATCAAAGTGGGTGACAAGGTCATAACACGAAAAAACGAAATCTCTTACTTAGGATGTATCCTTGAAGCTAATCTTTCCAGCGAAAAGATGACTTCAAAAGTAATAAAAAAAATCAACCAACAAACTCGTTTCCTACAGAGGATCGCCCCAATGGTCAACTTCAACACACTGAAGACCATAGCTGGTGAAATAATCCAGCCCCTCTTTGACTACGGAGTCCACGTATGGTATCGTGACGCCCCACAAGCCCTTAAAACTAAACTACAAACAGCCCAAAATAAACTAATTAGGGTCCTGCTTAACCTTCCCTATCAGACTCACCTCACCGCTACTCACCAGTTAAGAGTGGGGTGGCTCAGAGTAGATGACAGAGTACAGCAACTTGCAATGGGCCTGGTGTACAAGATACACTACACCACTATGATACCCAAGTACCTGTCAAAATACTTTATAAACGTTAAGGATGTCCATAATTACAACACCAGAGGCAGTGCCACAGATCACGTTCAACCCAGAGTCAACTCAAAGAAAGGGTCGAACTCGTTCTTCTGCTATACCACAAAAATGTGGAATGCCTTACCGAAGGCCATAAAGGAGTGTGGATCACTAGCATCCTTTAAAATTGCCCTGAAAAACCACTTACAGGCAGCAGCCGTTCGCAACTGGTAAAAACCTAGCCCAACCCTACCCTCCCTGCCCCTTCCTTGTATATATACTTGTATACTTGTATATTCCTTGTATATACTTACTGTTTGTTTAGATTTACTGTTTTCTTTTCTTTTTTTCCCCTTTTCTTTACATATCTACTGCATAGTACTGTGTTCTATTTGTCTGTCATTCAATGTTATATGAGATACTTAAATGGTTTCCTGTTGAAATAAGCTTAGTCTTTTCATGGATCTCCTTTTAGTAGACCTTGTACCAGTGAACTGTACCGTCATGAATCTGTACATTTTCCTATGCAAACTTCTAATAAAGCCTTCAATCAATCAATCAAAACTAAATGACGCGATGTGAGCTTGTATATCTGCTATTTTTGAAATGTCAAACTATGAAATGGGGGGATAAAGGGGTTAAGATGTATAAACACATTTAGCTGGGTACCCCTTGAAACCCCTTCGAGGACCCCTTGGGGTCCCTGGACTCCACTTTGAGAACCAATGCATGGAGAATCTGGGCACCATCCTTTTGGGAAGACTGGGCACTGGAGAAAAGTGGGCACCGGGAAAACTGAGCACTAGATGCACTGCCTGTGAGACTGCATCCCGTGCTGTCGCAGTAGTCCGCTGTAGTTTGGAAAACGTTTCTTTGTAGCCTACCAATATCTCGGTTTTACATTTCTATCATTGTATATTGTACTGTTTGGCTATGTTTTCTCTATCGGAGTGTGACTTACTGCCTCATGGCCTGATGACCTCACTAGTAGTCTAGTAGTCTAGTCTAGTATCTCCCCATGTCCATGTCGGGATATGTCCCTTTGGTTTGGTGGTTAAGATGTTGGACTTTAATGTGGGAGACCCCGGTTCGAATACCGGGCGTTTCACTAGCATTCAGTTCAGCTATTTGACTATTACCAAAAAAAAGTAACACTACTTTTCTTTGGCAAATGAACTCTTATATTGTAGCCTACTTTTTTATAACACTCTTAATGCTATGTTGTACTTTTGCCCTCAGTAATATTTTGGCAAATTAACTTTGATTGTACTTTTGCAACTCAGTGTTTGATGTGCGGGTGTGTGTTGAAACCACGGAGAACACCATGTCATAAACAACAGCACTCTAGCACAATAAAAACATAAAAGACATGCCGTCCATTTATCACATGCAAAACGCTTTCTGTGGACACCAATCCTAACATGGCCAGGTTCAGTTCACTCTTAACCCATTTAGGCCTAGGATTATTGAATGCTTTAACTATTGAAAAATAGCAGATCTGCTATTTTTGAAAAGTCGTGAAAATGTGTGAACATCTTTGAATATATGTCTTTTTTAAGCAAACGTTTGTAACTCAAATTCTGCTACTGGGGGGTCCCTGGAACTAAATATTTTGAGATGGGGGTCTGTGGCCAAATGCATATCATTTTGGGGGTCCTTTACATGAAAAAGTTTGAGAACAACTGACACAGTAGTCTCTCAAGAACAGACTAACTGAGCTCCATTTAAGTGAAAAGGACCTTTTCTTAGACGATGGCTGGCCAGATTGCTGATACAGAAATATAGGTTTTTCAAAAAATCTTAGAAGGATTCAAAAGACACTTATAGAATCAGGTCAAAATTCTAATTTTCACGATTTTTCAAAAATAGCAGATCTACAAGCTTGCAGCGCGGCACTCGGTGCCGTGCTGTGAGCTTGTATATCTGCTACAGATATACTGACCTCCAGCTGCCCTGACCTCTGCATGCACGCACATCACCCCTACGCACACGCACGGAACGCACAGAGTCTACCCAGATTTCCAAAGGTGCCCACTCTTCCCGGGTGCCCACATTTTCCCAGTGTCCACTCCTCCAAGGTGCCCAGCTTTCCCTAGCGCCCCTAATAATGTTTTTGGTGCCCACCTTTTGTCTTTAGCTGTGACTCGACACAATCTACTTGAGTTACTTTAGAACTTTTAAAACAACATATTTATAGTTATAGCCTAGTTTTTTGTGTGTTTATATCTGTATTATGTTTGCCAATACCATTATATAATGCATTCTTTTAAGTACTGATACTTTATATTCTTCATTGTGCAGAAATGGCGTCCGCCAACAGTCTCCATTCTGAAGGGCAGCTCCGGTGTTTCATCTGTCAGTACTGTATGTGTTCACTGATCCAATCACCACTCCATGTGGACACAACTTCTGCCACACCTGCATCACACAATACTGGGACAACAAGGAGCCAGTGTGCCAGTGTCCTCTATGTAATGAAACCTTCGATAAGAGACCACGATTCTCCGTTAACAAAATTCTCTCAGAGATGGCGGATCAGTTCAGGATGTCAAAGCAGGTGAAACAAACTTCCAGCGCAAGCAAAGAGCCTGACGTCTCCTGTATGAAAGCTTCTAAACCAGAAGAAGCCTTCTGTGACATCTGTAAAGAGCAGGTCAAAGCCGTGAAGACCTGCCTGACGTGTCTCAAATCCATGTGTGAGACTCACATGGCGCGGCACGATTATATGACAAAGTTTACACCTCACTTAACAATGTGCGCCGTAAGGAACCCGAACGACTATATATGTAAAAAATCACACCCGTGTGAAGTGGAGCTGTGTGTGTGTGTGTGTGTGTGTGTGTGTGTGTGTGTGTGTGTGTGTGTGTGTGTGTGTGTGTGTGTGTGTGTGTGTGTGTGGATCATGTGTACCGATTTTTGTGACATTTGAAGAAAATATGTAGGAAAAGGAGCAAAAAGTGTGTTTTGGAGAAAATTCAAGATGGCGGAAAATCTATCATGGTGCAAATGGGCGTGGCCTATATGGGGAGATGCGTCATGACCCAAGGAATCCAGGGAAAAAATATTTTTGATTTTCCGACCTACGGTTCAAGAGTTACAGGCCAAAACGTAAAGTGGGGTGTTATGGCGCCACCATGCGGCCAAATGACACAATTATTTTTTATTTAATCCTTGAAATCATTATGAACCTCCTCTCCAAGTCTTGAAACTCTAGCCCCTATGGTTTGCGAGAGACAAATAATTGAATGTGAGTTTTTGCGATTCCCATTATAAGTCAATGGGGAAAATTAATTCACTAATAAATTAATATCAATTAAACTATAGAACCTTTCTCTTAGAAAAGTAATAGCCCACGATTCCCGAGTAAGCCGGTCGATTTGACATATGGCGCGAGTGTGTGGTGGCAAAACTGTGGGACTAGTGGCGTGCCGAAGTTTAGGAAGTTCAGGCTACATACAGACAGACAGACAGACAGACACACAGACAGACAGACCCACCCACACGGCCACGTATAGGGAGCCTGTGCTTCACACAGCTCCAAAAACACGACAAACCTCTGGAGCTGTTCTGTATGAATGACCGCACGCGCGTCTGTCTGTTCTGCAATGCGACAGACCACGAGGCGCACAAGGTTGTGAATGTGAAAGAGGAATTTGACAGAAAGATGGCTGAGCTGGGAAAGACAGAGGATGACATTCAGAAGATGATCCAGGACAGACAGGTGAAGATTCAGGAGTTCCAGCAGTCAGTAGAGTTCAGCAAGAAAACCACAGCTAGAGAGATACGAGGCAGTGTGCAGGTCTTCAATGATATGATCAGCTGTATTGAGAGAAGCCAGGCTGAGCTCATCGATGTGATTGAAGAGAAGCAAAAAACGGGAGAGGAACAGGCCGAAGTCCTCATTAAAGAGCTGGAACAGGAAATCACTGAGTTAAAGAAGAAAAGCTCTGAGATGAAGAAGCTCTCGCCCACCGAAGATTACCTCCTCAACCTCCAGAACGCCCAGTTCACATCCTTCAACACCATTCCACCCACCAAGGACTGGACCAAGGTCAGTGTGCATCAGTCGTATGTGGGGACTGTGAGGACAGCTGTGGCTCAGCTGGAGAAGACACTCAGTAAGGAGATGAAGAAGCTGTGTGATGAGCTGAGGAGGATCCAGCAATATTCAGTGGACGTGACTCTGGACCCTGATACAGCACATCGCAGGCTCTTCATATCTCAGGACGGGAAAGAGGTGCACAACGATAACATAAAGAAGAACCTCCCAGACAGCGCAGTGAGATTCACCACTTGTTTTTCAGCCGTAGGGAAAGAAGGCTTCTCCTCGGGAAGGTTTTACTACGAGGTTCAGGTCAAAGATAAGACCGAGTGGTATTTGGGAGTGGTCAGTGAGTCCGTCGACAGGACGAGGGAAATCACACCCAGGGGTTACTGGACTCTGAGGATGATGAATGGAAATAAGTACCATGCCCTTGCTTACCCCAACGTCTCCGTGGCTGTCAAAGGGAAGCTCCAGAAAGTGGGAGTGTTTGTGGACTATGACGAGAGTCTGGTCTCCTTTTATGACGTGGAAGGAGACCAGGCACCGAGTGCCGCGCTGCAAGCTTGTAGATCTGCTATCGGCGGTCCTTGGAACTAATAATTTTGAGATGGGGGTCTGTGGCCAAATACATCATTTTGAGGGTTCCTCCATTTTGAGCACCACTGACATAGAAACATACTTTTCAAAAAACTTTAGAAGGATTTGAAATATTCAAAGAGTTTTCAAAAATAGCATATCTGCAAGCTTGCAGCGCAGCTCTCGGTGCCTCACTGTGAGCTTGTACATCTGCTATTTTTCAATAGCTAAAGCACAAAATAATGCATAATAATGCATTCTCAGTCTAAATGGGTTAAATCCCCTCCCCCTATGAAGGACATTCATGGGGGGCCCGCAGTGAATCCTTGTACCCAGGGCCCAGAATTTGGTGCGACACCCCTGACCACCATGAACCCTAGAGAAACTTTGATAGGATAATACTAGCTGACCTATTATAGAGACTGGGGGACCCTGGTTATCTAAATGTATCAGGTTAAGCGTGCATATAGAAGGCTTTTATTTAATTGTCATGTGAGCTTGGAGATTTGCCATTTTGGAAAAAGAGGATTTAATACAAAATATGTTTGAAAAAGATTTGTAACAAAAAGGATATACTGTAACATTTTTGCTTTAATGACCATGCCCACAATAGAAACACCAGCGTTAAAATGGTTCAAATGTACATAACGGGTACTGCAGTGTGGATTTTGGTAGTAGTTTGGTTTTATTTTAGTCTTTTAAATACATTTTCATTTTCTTCTGTTTTTGTCATGTTTTAGTTATTTGAAATGTTTTAGTCTAGTTTAGTCAACTAAATCTACAGTTGATTTTGTCGACAAATGTAATCTGACGGACAAATGTATTCTGACAGGCCTTGATGGCGTCATAAAGATTTTATACGTGGTTGCCCGCTGAACATATCTACTAGCTCACAACATGACGTGTTGTGAGCTTGTAGATCTGCTATCTATGGTGAAAAGGGTTGAAAAATGTCTCATCAAGTTCAGTTTTACTAAGTATAGAGGGTCTAAGTCAGTGATACTCAAAAACTCTGGCCCACGGGCCAGTTCTGGTCTGTGGCACAGTTTTGACTGACCCACCAATCAAAAAAAAGAGGAAAAAACACAAAAAGTTATTTTATCTTTAGCCTAATTACATTACTATATTTACAAGAATAATCATCCAGAAAGGGGGAAATTTGTGCACTCATTCTGAGCTACAGCAAAGATGAGCTGACAAGTTGATGCCGAGAACCGGCACTTTTAACCCAAAATGGGTGGCTGCTTTTGCTTTCATTTTAACATCTCATGCAAAGATTCTACAGGCCCCTTGCCATTTTTGTAATGTGGCCCACAGCCTGGCCACAGGTATCCCTGGTCCAAGTAAATGAAGTGACTTTGAATTCCAAATATCAATGTATCTCTATTCTCTATGTTAAGTGGAAGGGTTAATTAACTGTCATTTGTGCTTGTAGATTTGCTATTTTTGGGAAAAGAACATTTATGGAGAAAAAAAAGTTTGAAAACCCAACGTGCCCAAAATAGAAACTGAATGATTGTGATGTTAATGATTTTGTTCTTTTATGTGCCTGCTGGTTACCGATTATAGACAGTAGATTAAAGTGTCATTCTTTAATAGAAATCATTTTACATTTTTCTATTCTATTTTTCTACTTTTCTTGTAATCAATCAATTTGATTTGTGAAAACTCTTGTGAGTTGCTTGAATTTTACTCATTTTGCAATGCCAAAAATAAACTTTAAGAATGATATGCATTGATTTAATTTATTCCCAGTATATGTATGAATGAATGTGTGTAAATGTATACAATGTTATCATGTTTTAAACATTTTTATGATGAGCGGTCTCAGGGGTAAACAATGTGTAAGATGATAATATTCAGTCATCAAACTGCCTCATCCAGGGTTAAAAAGGAAGAGGTTTCACTTGCAGTTGAGTAGCCTAATATTTGTGATAACGTGAAGTGGATTAGCTTCACTTAGCCCAGTGTTTCTCAACCACTGTGCCTGGGGACCTTTGGTATGTCCCTGAGAAGGGTCAAGTGTGCCCCTTGAAACTGCTTGAAAGCCAGTATTGTATTTATCATTTTAAAAACGATTTAAAATAGTGACGTGCGAGGCGTTGTGTGCTTGTAGATCTGCTGTTTTCACTACTGTTGTGCAACAGCCTTGCATGATGAAGCAGGGCTTTACTTTTCAAAGAAATGTACGCATTTGAAACTTGGAGATACAAGATTTCTTCCCGACAGTGACAATATTTACACCCCTGTATTATGTTGGTGTGCCTATGGATTCTTGGGACATGAAAAGTGTGCCCATGCAGAAAAAAGGTTGAGAAACACTGCCTACTTATGCTGAATACTGAGGAAGTGGGATCAGATTCAGTCCCAGTAAACTACAACAACATATTTATGCTCTAATTGTACATCTCTTTGGACAAATACCAGTCTGCTAACACAGTGGTTCTCAACTTGTTGACCCCCCCAGGGGGGTCCCCAAATTATTTTGGGGGGTCCCTAGATGATTAACTTAATGTGCAATGTTGTTTTCTCTCAACAGTAAACAAATCAACATTACGTTTAAGAGTATAGACTGGTGTATTAAACATTGACCAAATTGTCAAATATTAGAAAGGCGTTGCGAGGCGTGAGCATGTAGATCTGCTATTTTCACAATAGAACCATGTTATACAAAATGTAATGCCTCAACTCTTAGTGCTCATCAGGGTGGGGGGTCCCCAGTTAAAATATGATTATTTTGCGGTCGCCGCCTGAAAAGGTTGAGAACCACTCAACCACCTTTTATATCATGACACTAGGACCTGTAGTCCACAATAGTGTGTGTGTGTGTGTGTGTGTGTGTGTGTGTGTGTGTGTGTGTGTGTGTGTGTGTGTGTGTTTGTGTGTGTGTGTGTGTGTGTGTGTGTGTGTGTGTGTTTAATACACATGAATCCATCGGTTAGTTTGTTTGCATATTTATCCTATCTATCTTATTTACTCAAACCTGAGTGGCCTTGTCTTGAACGACATGATGTGGTTCCTGTGGAAATAAGCCTCGGCTTTCTAGGATCTCCTTTTAGTTGACCTTGTACCAGTGATTTGTACTGTCATGAAACTGTACTTTTTTCTATTGCAAACTTCTAATAAATTCTTCAATCAATCAATCAATCAATGAGCAGTTTCAGAGCAGTTCACCTAAACCGCCTGTAGGGGGCAGCAACGCACCACGTTGGAAGTAGAAGAAAGACAGGAAGTGGCTCCCAGCCGTAGAGATGGGATTTATGGTTCTTTGAAGTGAGCCGGATCTATGGGATCCGTTCCTTTCAAAGAGCCGTTCAAAAGACTGGATAATTTTAGTTAGTTTGTAGATTTTGATTATGATTGCCAATCAGGCTACTTAAACCCTATATACATTTCTGCCATATATAAATTTCTGACATTTGAAAATAGCCGATCTACAAGCTCACAATGCGTCGCGTTGCGATGCGATGCATTGTGATCTGCTATTTTTTATTTATAGATGTTTCTACATTTTATTCATTGGAAAACATTGTGTTCTACCATTGGTACTTTAAGTACATTTTGATACCAATAACTTGTGGCAGAGTAGGCCTATTTCAACATTGCAGTATTGAATCAATACTTTTACTAATAAGTAAAGAATTTGAGTACTTTTTACACCACTGTTCATTAGAAAAGGAACGGCCCCTACTGTGAACCGGATCCCATCGTTCATTTCATAGAGTCGTTCAAAAGACTCGATTCGTTCGCGAACGTCCCACCTCTACCCAGCCGGTGGAATAAGAACGAAGCTAGCTGCATAGGCGATTTTAAGGGGTGTCCTAGGGTGCACGTGCACCCCCTGGCCGCCAGGCGGCCATTTTGATTTTTTTTTTTTTTTGTAATGTAACTTTATTTTATAATTATTAAATAAAACAGTGATCGTGATTTGTAAAATGTGCGCAAAAAGAGAGGTGGAGGGGCAAGTATTTCAGCTTGCTTGCTTGCAATGTAAGACCTATCAGCTTGCTTGGCGACGGCGCTGTTGGCAGACTTGGCAGGCACTGTGGGTGGGCTGTGAGATTGACACCTGTGCTGGCCGGCTGTGTGACTCTCTGATATGATGACCCACAATTCCGTGATTTCCTTATCTGTTTCCGCCCGCCTAAAACAATATGGATACAGCAGCAGAGCAGCAATAATGGCGAAACGAACTATAAATACAAAGACAATTGACCAATTCTTTATAAAAAAGAGCAAACCCAGTGCCACAACCGATAATTCATCATCAGGAAATGTGAACACGGGTTCACTCGACACTGACAGTAATGCTAATGAACGTGAACCAGAGGAGGTGGACGGAGCTTGCAGCAGCAGTGATCCAGCCACCGACATCACTGTGGAAGGCTCGCCGTTGCCGGAGACCGAGGCCCCGGTTCCTCCACAGCAAGCAAGCCCCACTCCAGACTCAACTGTTGTTACCCCAGGCCCAGACCCAGAGGAGCCAAATGAAGCCAACTTTGTTCATGAAAGAGACCCTTGCCATGGCCCGGATAAAGCCAAGCAGTTTTTGGCTTTGGGTCCATATCAGCCAGAAGATGTAGAATGTCCATTAAAGGCCGCTGGCGAAAAACAACGCAAATTCAGAAAGGAGTGGTTTAAAGATTTTGCCTGGCTGGAGTATAGCGTGCGCCATGACCGGGCGTTCTGCTTTCCATGTCGGGCCTTTGGTTCTGAGAACGCCGAGCAAGCTTTCAGGAGGACAGGTACATAAAGACACATCTCTGTTTACACAATGCTGTTGTACTCCCTCCAAGTGCATAGTCTATTATGTTATGAGCGCAGTTTCTTTACTTTGAGACAACTAAAAACGTATTTACGGACAACCATGACTGATAAAAGAGTGTCAGATATAGGCATTTTACAGATTGAGAAAATACACGAAATTAAAGTGCAGAAAATAATTGAAAGGTTTGCAAGTGCCAAAACCCGGAGGCTGCAGTTCATTGTGTAATAAGGATGTGTCTACTATTTGTTTTTGTGAAATGCTTATTTGACACTGTAAATGACTGCTTGATTGCTTGATGAATGATGATTAACTTGATGTTTGGCTTTATATGTCCTGGCTGTGCTGCCTCTGTCTGCAAAATAAGTAAATAAATCCTATAGATAGACATATGGTGTCTAGAAAAAGAAGCACCTGTTTTACACTTTTTTTTGTTTATATTGTGTTACATTTGGGTACAAAATTAACTGCAGAAATCCGCTAAAACAACATTACAAAACCGCTAATATCCGCAATTTTTTTCGCGTGCGCGCGCGTGCATGAGGTAATAGAGGTCGTGCACCCCCTGCTGGAAGAGGCTAGAATCGCCTATGGCTAGCTGTGTTGGGTTGGTTGTTGCAGAGGACTGTCTGTTCATTCACTGGGTAAATACATGTCTGCTTGTTCCTTTAATGTCATAATAAATAAACATGTCATCTCCATTACAATTATTTACGGTTTGACATGGAGTTTGTCCATGCACATAGCAATGTAGCAAGCTAGCTAACGCTAGCCTACTAGCTAAGCTAAGCTAATTATTATTGTTATCATTATACAATTTGCAATTTAGGCATTTAGTAGACGCTCTTAATCCAGAGCGATTTACAATAAGCAAGGTAATACATGATGTATTACCTTGCTCATTGTAAATCGCTCTGGATTGATGTATTATACATTGTGCAGACCACCCTAAGCAGTGGCACACAATATTGCAAGCAACAATGTTTGCCCTCCGGACCAAAATGCACATCACCACACGGTATTCTCCGTTCTTCCTATTATTTGGTAGGGAGGCGAGATTGCCATCACAGGTCCGTGAGGACTATGAAGTAAGTGGCTCCATTTGTTATGACACAGTTAGTACCAGAGCACCAAATCATGTTAACCCCCTCTCTAGCTTTGCTATTAGAAAATGTCCAATCTACAATCTCTCAACATATTGCAAGTTGCAACATAGTGTGAGCTTGTAGATGTACTATTTTCCCAAAATGCTTATTGCAAAATCATTGATTTTGGGGTCCTTGACATAAATAAAATTGAGAACCACTAACCCCACCTGGCGTTTCTGTACTTTAGGTTACAGCAGAGCGAATGGAGGAGTTGGTGATGCAGGAGGAGGTCTGTGAGGGGCTGAACAGACAGCCAGCAGTCTATGAGGCTGTGCAGGCCAATGTCCGAAGACAACAGGACAGGGTCAGGAAGAGGAAGCTGGAGCAGGGCTGGGATGACCACCTGGCAGTTGGGGAGAAGGTTCTGAAAAAGAACATCAGGGAGGAGCAGAGGAAGGGTGGGAAAATGGCCCCAGAGATGCTGGGGCCATTTACCATCACTGACCTAAAGGGGAAAGTGGTGTACTTGGTAGGGACCAAACATGAGAAGCTCATTGCTAATTTGGACCAGCTGAAACGCTATGTAGAGCCAGAGGAGAGGATTCCAGCAAAGCTTAAGCTAGCTGGAACCTCTTCTTTGGCTCACCCCCCTCCACCACTTTCCCCTTTATGTCAGCCTCCTGCTCCCAACCCTCCCCAACTGTCACCCAGTCCCTCCAGCCCTCTTCCTGGCCTGGACCCTGGGCCTGCACAGCCTCCATTCAGCCCCTCTGGGCCTCCTCCTGTCCACCAATCACCACCACCACCTCCACCTCCATTCAGCCCCTCTGGGCCCCTCCTGTCCACCAATCACCACCACCACCTCCACCTCCATTCAGCCACTCTGGGCCTCCTCCTGTCCACCAGTCGTCGTCACCACCACCACCACCACCACCATTCAGCCCCTCTGGGCCTCCTCCTGGCCACCAGTCCCCACCACCTGGCCCCCTCCACACCACCTCCAGCCCTCCAACCTGCAGCCCTAACGCCATTGGTAAATCCCATTCAATAATGTAACATCAAGAATAATAATGCCATCTACAATATCAAATGACAACTTTTTTCTTTTTCTTTTTTTTTTAGTCCTCAACGATATATGGACCGGGCCGTCAAGGGTGTAGTAGTGTGGGCAAAAATGGGCCCATACGCACTACTCACCCTTGACATGCTAAGTGTGGCACCAAGGGAAAAGCTGACAGATGCAGTAAGTCTTGTTTTGTGAGCAAGTGTTGTAATTGATATTAAAGTGATTTTTAATTGTATACATTTTTTTGTGTGTAGACAATAAATGCATATCTGACATGGGTGGCCAAAAGGGCCCAAAGGGCCATCCATGTCTTCTCTATCAAGGAGATGCAGTTGCTGTGGGACCAAAAACGCAGGGGGGTAAAAAACGTAAGTATAATGTTTGCTTTTAAAAGTCTGGGTTATGATCACACCATAGTCCCAAATGTAATTATCAATTGCAGATCGATGTCCTTGCATTTGACGTGGTCATGGGAGTGGTACAGAAGAATGACCACTACACTCTAGTAGTAAGTGAACTTACTACCATTCCGAAACACCCCCATTCCGAACATTGACTTCCAATCTTAGGAATGCTACAACTGGTCATATGATGCAAAATGCATCATATGACCAGTTGTAGCATGCTGAAATACTATTATCTAAAAACACAGATTGAACACAAAAAATAATTCAGGATTGTGTTGATCGTGTCCCACACAACAATAAAATAAGATCTGGTTGTCCCAGAGGTGACCTGGCCCTTTAACACACTCAAGAGTTAAATATCTATAAGGTTCCATTTGGTTACCAACTCTCCATCATTTAGCTGGGGACCACCTGAACCCCTTCAAGGACCACTGGTGGTTCCCGGAGCACTGGTTGAAAACCACTGATATAGATTAGTGGTTTTTGTCCCAGGTCATCCTTGTAATTAACTTTTCCATCCACGACACCCCTGGATTACACTGTTACTTTACACTACCTTACATTTATGTCAATTATCTTTCCCCCTGAGATGCAGTCTATGTCACTATCAAAATGTGATAGAATATCAGTTTCCATTAAGAAATAACACCAAGTATAATAACTTTTATACTTGGTGTTAACCACTTAAACCCCAGCATCCCTATTCTGGGGGAACATTACCTAAACATCGCCGATCTACAAGCTCACAACGTAGATCTAGAGCTATTTTTGATTTCCGGTCTCCAAGACAGTTGAAGCAGCAAATAAGCTAAAATCATCATAGCGACATGATCACATCCTGTGTCGTACGGTACATTCCTGACATCATTTCCTGTTGACCCCCGCAGGCTGCAGGTCATCAGAGCTGTAGACCCTCCCAGCAGGTCATCAGAGCTGTAGACCCACCCGCGGCGGCGCCAACATGGACGACATGGCGCCAACATGGCCGAAGTTCCTGAACGCCTGGCTGGGGAGGCTCCCAGCGACGCCCAGCTATGAAATCAAAGATGCGGGGAAACAGTGGTTTGTGTGTGAGGTAAGACACAAGACAACGAATGAAGAGAAAATCTACTTTATTATCGACCTTTCTCTGTCCTAGCAACACACTCTCGCAAGATCTAGTACCAATAAATAGGACGTTTGTGAGATTTGTCGTCAGACACCGGACGTGACCGGAGCCCATTTGGCTTATTTTCATACCGCAGACCCCCATCTGAAAACGTTT
This sequence comes from Nannobrachium achirus, assembly GCF_963921795.1. Lineage (NCBI taxonomy): Eukaryota > Metazoa > Chordata > Actinopteri > Myctophiformes > Myctophidae > Nannobrachium > Nannobrachium achirus. The sequence goes on from NC_137818.1 coordinate 64,997,393, forward strand.
TTGCCAAAGACCCCCAAAAGAGAAGATTTGTGTAAAAATAAATTCATTCTCTCTCTCACTCTCTCCCTCTAACACACACCATAGTGATATTTCAAAACTACTTCACGCACAGCATGTGCTGCCAATACAGTACAATATAGTATCCTCTGTAGCCGTATTGGCAGTGAGTTCGATTACAGTATATGTGGCCGTATCAATATTTTCAGGCCCTTCTTGTGTGTTCAGGTGGTAGTGGGAGAAATATGTGAAAAAGGTGTTCACTTCCAGCAGAAAGCGTGAAAATTTGCACGGGGTATTTTTGTGTGCTGAATTCAAAAGCACGTCCCAAGCACTTTTCTCAAATTCACTTTTCTCTTTTTCTCTAATTCACTTACCATACAGGGAAAAAAGACCCCCCAAGAATCTTCTTTAATTAAGTAGCATGTGAGGGGTCTATCTAGGGGGTTTTCATGATTCTGAATCCATTCCAAGCATTTGTTTTGCACAAAAAACATTCCTTGGGCAAGAAATGGACCCCACAAAACTATGGTTTAGTTGGATGAGTCATCACTTTTCACAGTTGTGTAGGGTCCATTTTTAGCCCCAGGAATGTTTTTTGTGCAAAACAAATGCTTGCAATGGATTCAGAATCATGAAAACCCCCTAGATAGACCCCTCACATGCTATTTAAAGAACATTGTTTGGGGGGTCTTTTTTCCCTAGTATGGTAAGTGAATTAGAGCCACCAGATCCCATGGGAAAAGTGCTTGGGACCGTCAATTTTTGAATTCGGCGCACAAAAATACCCCTAGGTGCACATTTTCATGCTTTCTGCCGGAAGTGAACACATTAGCCTATTTTTGTTACATATTTCTCCCACTATGGTGTGTGTGGGGAGGGGTATTAAATGTAAACTTGTGTGTGTGTGTGTGTGTGTGTGTGTGTGTGTGTGTGTGTGTGTGTGTGTGTGTGTGTGTGCGTGCGTGCGTGCGTGCGTGCGTGCGTGCGTGCGTGCGTGTGTGTGTGTGTGTGTGTTGTCCAGGTGCGTGTGGAGGACTTCGACTACGTTGGGATGGGGAACTCCACCAGTAAGGAAGACGCCCAGTCCAACGCTGGGAGAGATGAACGCTGCCGAGGTTCCAGTCAGTAATGCTCTGTTTTTATATACAACGCTCAAACAATAACTCAGGGGTCTTCAACAGGGGGTCCGGGAATTACTACAGGGGTCCTCAGAATTACTACAGGGGGTCCTCCAAATCTTTGTGTGATAGAAACTTTCTCCTTTTTTATATTAGCAATGTGAACACTAGTGTCCTTATTCTGAGAACTTTAGCCAAAAATAGCAGATCTACAAGCTCACAACACCTCGCAGAGCGAAGCTTGTAGATCGGCTAATTAATCGGCTATTTTCGGAGAGCTTTGGTGTAGAGGGGAAAAAGAGCAGAATAAGTACAGAGCGAAAAGGTCAAGTTTATTAAGTATTGACGGTTCAAGTGGTTAAATATCTGAAAACACAAATTAACATGAATCCAAAATACTGTGCTGTCAAACAATTAAACTATATGGTATCTATGAAAAGGTTGTGGTGGTCCCTGCTTCATCTCTCTCTCAACTAAGGGGTCCTTGGCCTGAAAACGTTGAAGACCCCTGAAATAAATATTGAGTTTCACCCAAGTTTCACAATACATGTCAAATTGTCTTTATCCAATGAAGATAAATGGCTGTTTTTACATGGACATGTATATTCCACTTGTATTCAGAATGACTTCTCATTCAGAATAAAATGCTCATGTAAACACCTCGGTTGGAATAGAATATGCTGTTCAGGTTTGGAGGAGTGGTATATGCCGTTTGAATTGGAATATACTTTTATTGAGGTTCCAAGTAAACAGTTCAGTATGAATCTCTGTTCAGAATCAGTTAATTCTGAATGAATAAATAGTGTCCATATAACCACAGCCAATAATGGTTAAAACCGATTTTTATAATAATAAAATGTACAATTAGGAAAATATACAGGTTGAGTTAAGATTAGATATTCAGATGTTAGAGTTTCCCCCAGTGTATACTGTATGTAGTTTCTCATACATGCAAAATAGGAGTCTGGACTAGGGTTGTACGGTTTCCATTTTTTCTAAACCCCGGTTTAGGCTCCCCAAAAAAAACCGGTACACGGTTTTGCACGGTTTTATACATTTCAAGTTTGAACATGCTTTTATCTGGTCTGAGATGACGGGACTCCCCTTTTCAGTCCACGTTTATCAAAAAAGCACCTCGGTTAAGGTAAGACAGGCCCGTGAAAGCTTGTGATTAGCTGCGCGGGGGTGCCCAAAGTCGGGGGGATGAACATGTACTATTCTGGTTTACAACTTCTATCAGCACTGAGTCAGCTCAAGCGGACATCGCTCGCTTTAACTTGCTCGACGGTGTCTCACGTGGATCAGGTCCGCTTGAGACGGCGTGCCTCTGTCGTCTCTACTTTAACCAAGGCTTTGATAAACGCGGACTGATAGACGGATAGACCTGCAAAAAAGGGACTCCCTTTCTTCCCTTGACAGCTACTATAGCGACAAGTTGGCTAACGAAGCCGTTAGCTCAGCCGTATGACTGCGTCGCGTGCCAAAAATAGCAGATCTACAAGCTTGTGGCTCGTCAACCGTGCACCGCGTTGTGAACTTGTAGATCCACTGTTTTTCACTAAAAGTTAAGCCTCGCCTCTGTAGTCTGTATTTGGTTAGAGCTGTCGCATTTCTTTTGAGACCAGGTGTTAATGATGCGTGATTTCGGCTGCTCCCGTAAACACGTTCACAATCACATGTGTATGCACAATCAGATGCGTGCGGCGGCGCATGTCACACATGCGGTTTTGCCGGTTTGGCTTACAAGACTGTCAACATTTTATAACACCGTATTATACCGTTAAACCGAAATACCGTACAACCTTAGTCTGGACGCATGAGTACTTTACAGCAATGAGATCTTTTCTATTGATTACTCATGCCAGGGAGACAATAAATGTCCCCATTGATTACGGATGGGGACCCAAATGCATTTGGGTCCCTGTCTGTAATCAATGGGGATAAACGTATTATAATCAAACAATTGTCTTAGGAATGCCGAACACCCGATGGAAACCATGCAGCAGCTTCAGTAGCTGCTGCAGGAAACCAGCAAGCAGGGACTGAAGCTGAGCTGGGTGTCGAGCTGCAGGAAAACCCAACAGGGACTGAAGCTCACTGTGCTGCTGGGTGTCAAGCTGCAGGTGAGGGAGGGAGTGGGCTCGGAAATGTCCATGAAAACTCTGCGGAAAGATCTTTGAATTAGGCCTGGTCGATTTGGCCTAAAAATAAAATCCTGATTTATTTCTCAGAAAAGTCGATCATCAATTTAGATTTTTTTTTTAAAGAACACAAAAATGTTAATAAAATGCAAACAAATGTGATATATTTTGTGATATATACTGGGAATAAAGTCCAAAACGTGGACAAAGAAAGATCAGTTTGGGGATCATTAAAGTGACAACGTCAGAGAGAAATTACGTCCTATTTGGATCTTGTTTTAAAAAGTAACAAAACACACCGCTCACACACCGAGACACACACACACACACACGTGCGCACAATGCACGCAGTCACGTTCACTCGCACTCACAGACAGACACACACGATGTTTGTTGCCATTGTGTGTCCCAAACTCCCAATAGCCAGCAATGCTGTTTTCGTAAGACATGCAGCGGAATAGCAGCGAGCCAGCGATTAGATGTCCTGCCACACTGAACGGTGGCTGAATGGTGTGTGGGCGCCTGGGTGGAGACTTTGAGCCAGGCGCACGCTAGAGATGGGATTTATGGTTCTTTAAAGTGAGCTGGATCTCTGGGATCCGTTCCTTTCAAAGAGCCGTTCAAAAGACTGGCTCAGTTTAGTTACTTTGTAGATTTTGACTATTATTACAAATCAGGCTACTTAAACCCTATATACATTTCTGCCATATACATTTCTGCCATTTGAAAATAGCCGATCTACAAGCTCACAATGTGTTGCTTGCGAGTTGCGACGCATTTTGAGCTTGTAGATAGCTATTTTCTAATGATTGTTCTACATTTCATTCATTGTAAACATTATTCTGTCTAATGAGTAGGCTTCTTTCTACTATTGGTACTTTAAGTACATTTTGATACCAATACTTGTGTAACCTACTTAACATTTTGAATTTCGAACTTCTAATTGTGGCAGAGTATTTCAACATTGCAATATTGATACTTTTACTAGTAAGTAAAGAATTTGAGTACGTTTTACACCACTGTGTTCATTAGAAAGGACATGCTCCCAGCTACTGCGCACCGGATCCCATCGTTCATTTCAAAGAAGCGTTCTCACATTCTCTCCCCATCTCTCTCTCTCATCAGGACGCTGCTGTCTCTCCCCATCTCTCTCTCTCATCAGGACGCTGCTGGGCCTGCTGCGCTGCTCAGCCATGGAATGCCCTTTCAATTTTAACTAGTCTATTTACTGCTATTTCTACGGTTACATTGGGTGTCATTTTGGCCGACCTTACAGCTGGAATTACAGCATGGGCTTGGGCTTTATTCATAACAAGCACTGTGGCACTTTGTATTACAATTTTAATTGTAATTAAAGCTGCAAGCAGCAATGACCGGGCCCTCGGAGATCTACCCACGTCACAAGGGGTAGCAGCCAATTAGCATTAGAATTTAAGAATCAGCATTAGCATTTGTTAGCATTAGCATGTGTTAGCATTAGCATTTGTTAACATTAGCATTAGCATTTTTTAACATTTGTTATTATTAGCATGTGTTAGCATTAGCATTAGCATTTGTTAGCATTAGCATGTGTTAGAATTAGCATATGTTAGCTTTAGCGTTAACATGTGTTAGCATTAGCATTAGCATTTGTTAGCATTAGCATGTGTTAGCATTAGTATTAGCATTAGCATGTGTCAGTATTAGCATGTGTTAGCATTAGCATTAGCATGTTAGCATTAGCATGTGTTAGCATTAGCATTAGCATGTTAGCATTAGCATTTGTTAGCATTAGCATGTGTTAGCATTAGCATTTTTTAGCATTAGCATGTGTTAGCACTAGCATAAGCATTTGTTAGCATTAGCATGTGTTAGCATTAGCATTTGTATTTGTTAGCATTAGCATGTTAACATTAGCATTTGTTAGCATTAGCATGTGTTAGCATTAGCATTTGTTAGCATTAGCATTAAATTTAAAAAAAATTGAGAAAAAAAAATTTTGAGAAAAAAAAATTTGAAGAAAAAAAAAATTTGAGAAAAAAAATGTTTTGAGAAAAAAAGATTTGAAAAAAAAAAAATTTGAGAAAAAAAAATTTGAGAAAAAAAAAATTGAGAAAATTTTTTTTTTGAGAAAAATAATTTTTTTTGAGAATTTTTTTTTTTTTTGAGAAATAAAAAGTATGACACCAGCCGCGAGTCTGTACGACAAACGGTTCATGAGTTATAGAGGCACTTCCTGTTTGGTGAAGGGCACTTCCTGTTTGGCGAAGGACGCGTCAATTAAGGTTAAGGACTCTTAATCAAGTCATATGATACCAGCCACAACTCTGTACGATAAACGGTTGATGAGTAACAGCCAAAAAAGGAACAATCAAGTTTCGGCCAATCAGAAGAGGGGGCGGGGCTTAGTTAAACCAATTAAGGTGAAGGACACTTAGTCAAGTCATATGGGGTGCGTTCGGAAACCCGCACCGAGTGTGTGCTCGGTGTAGTGAGAGCAGTGGGCGTGACGTTGGAGAGTGCGTTCAGTGTGGCTTATTTACGAACGACCAGTTTTAACAGGGAGCTGTGTGCTTTTTCACTCTGAACTCTGAAGGCAAACTTTCTGAAAAGCAGCCGTTGCTAAGTATGCTAACGTAACATTGACATTGAAAGGAGATGTAATTCATAGCATTGGCATACCTGCTGTTAGTTTACACGTTAATGTGTGTGAAACTATCAAGGCCAAACGACCAATTAAGCTGCAAATGCTGCATTTTGCGGTAATTTCCTCCATTCTTCACAGCTGAGAAGCGTTCGAGACATGGCTATGAAAACCAACCAATCAGAACACCGAACCACCGCACCACACCGCCTAACCCCATCTTCTGAGTAGGGTTGGTGAGTGTGTGCACTCAACACACCAGTGCGCCGCGCACTGGATTTCCGAACGACAACGCACCAAGTGCACCGAATAAACGAACGACAACATGGCACACCAGTGCGTTGAGTGCGCATTTCCGAACGCGCCCATGATACCAGCCACAACTCTGTACGATAAACAGTTGATGAGTAACAGCCAAAAAAAGGAACAATCAAGTATGGACCAATCAGAAGAGGGGGCACTTCCTGTTTGGTGAAGGAAGTTTGACCCTTCGCCACGGGCACGCCGTTTTACGAAAACTCACGATTTTGATAACTTTTCATCGTTAAGGTGTCTTGAGTATGCCGAGCGAACTTGAAGTTGATCCGATTAACCCCCTAGGAGGAGTTCGTTAAAGTGCGACACGTGAAAACGGCCAAAAATACACCAAAACGCCACTAATTAGTAAAAATGGCTGACTTCCTGTTTGGTTTCGGACATGGCGCCAAGAGACTTTTCTGTGAGTCCGGACATGATACAGATGTGTACCGATTTTCGTACGTGTAGGTGAAACCGTATGGTGGGGCTTGAGGCACGAAGTTTTGTAGGGGGCGCTATTGAGCCATTAGGCCACGCCCCCTTTTGATTATTTTTAAATACGAAATTTTTCGCCACTTGTGATGTGTGTGCAAAGTTGCGCAACTTTTGGAGTACGTTTTGCGGCTCAAAAACACGATTCATTCGGCGGAAGAATAATAATCTTTGCAAATACAATAGGGTCCTCACACACTGTGTGCTCGGGCCCTAATTATAAAATGCATCAGTAAGCAAGTTATGTGGGGTGAACGTCCGGTGGGAGCCCGCCACAGGCCAGGTGCAGCAGTACCAGAAGACAACGAAGAGGCACAAGGTAACTCATCTCATCAACATGAATATGTCCCATATAGCGCCACCTTCAGGCCGATTTTTACAAACACATTTTTGGACTCTTCTCCTACACATTTTGTAATTTTCTAATTTTCACGATTTTTCAAAAATAGCAGATCTACAAGCTCGCAGCGCGGCACTCGGTGCCGCGCTTTAACTATTTTTCAATAGTTAAAGCATAAAATATTGCGTCATAATGTGTTCAGGCCTAAATGGGATAATTCGAGATGGGGGGTTGGCCCCAAACATGTTTTGAAGAAAGGGGGTCCTGTGGGTTTCGCGGTCCGGCTGCAGACCACGAGACCTGCAAAGTATTTTATGCTTTGACTATTAAATAAATAGCTCACAGGGTGCCACGCTGCGAGCTTGTAGATCTGCTATTTTTGAAGAAGGGGCTCATGTGGCAGTGTTGTTTTTGACACCAAATTTTGATTTAGTTTTATTCATAGTCTTCTGAATAAATTGGTCACGTGAAAAGTTTTAGTTTTAGTCTACTTAAAATATGATTATTTTGGGGGTCACGGCCTGAAAAGGTTGAGAACCACTGATTTAGACTGTGTCTTTTTATGCATTTGTCACCATTAGGGCTGTCACGATATGACATTTTACATGACGATTAATTGTCACTCAAATAATTGGCGATTAGCGATTTAATTGTGTTTTTGTCGTTGATAATTACATTTCTGTTTGGCCTTTAGGCTTTGAAGTTGTACATGGTAGATATGACACATAACCTATACAAAGACATATTTGACAACTTACTACTTAAAAAATTACTTTGATAGTGGAAATAGCCGATCTACAAGCTCACAACGCGTCGCATCGCGTATTTCCACTATTTCGGAAATTTTTCAACATTCACGATTATGACAAAATAATTGCGATAATGTCAAATAATCACGATTAGACGATTATGTAATAATTGTGACAGCCTTAGTCACCATCACACCTGAACCTTTTTATGATGCCGTTTCTCTCCTCCCACCTCCAACGTGGATTTCCTGTACCAGTTCTGGAAGTCCAACCTGGCCCAGCAGGAGAAGGACTACAGACGCCTCCGCCTCCAACTCTTGACACACCTCTGCCAGGACCTGGAGAGGGTGAGTGCTCTCATCCGTCTGTCTGTCCACCGTTAGCCTGGCAGCAGTAGCATTTTCGGGTTTCTGATCCGGGACGGGAGCGATTTTCACATATTTTCACAACTTTTCAAAAACAGCAGATCTACAAGCTCACAGTGTGACACCGTATTTCTGCTATTTCTCAATAGCCAAGTAAAATAATTAAGGCCCCTCCACCTTGGGCCCTTGTAACTCAGTCCCACGTCCCGTCCCCCCCCCCCCCCCCCCCCCTGAGTGACTGACTCACAGACTCTGAAGGCTTGACTCCTGTGGCTGGTTGGTAGTCGACGCGGTACTGCTGCACCTGGCCTGTGGCGGGCTCCCACCGGACGTTCAGGCTGTTGGTGGTGGGCTTGTACACCTTTTTGTTCTTGGGCGGTGTGCGTAGAACTGCAAAAGGTCAAAGTCAGAGGGCAGGGATAATAACCAAGAATCAACTCGTTTTGTCACATCACATGATTGCCGGTGTAAAAGTCCTTAACATGTGCAGTTACGGGAAGTGTTAGGATAGGGAAAGAGAGAAGTGAGAAGAAAGGAACTCCATCAAATAACTGGAAAGTGTGGTCAATTCAAATACAATGTCCAATATACATACTGTAAGGTGCGTGATTAATAACAATGGATAAAGAGCTTGTACAGGTAGAACATATATCCAGCAGATATAGCCAATATAAAGTCTCAGTTTCATATGCATTGCTAAAGGAACAAAGGAGACACATTTCGCAGACACACCCGACTCTGTTAACTCATTGAGTGCCTATCCCGAATTAGTTCGGGATATATTATCGCATCCCAGAGTGCCTATCCCGAACTAGTTCGGGATATAAAAAATAAAAAAATTTGAAAAAAATTTTTTTGAATTTTTTTTTTTGGACCCCATCAAATCTAGTGAACATGATTTCAATCGCGATTTTGCATGTTCCACCCCCATACAACCCCATCTAACATACAGGGCAGCCATGTTTGTTTACATAACATGTAAAACATAATGGCGATTATCTCAAGAATGCCTGAACGGATTTCCAATCGGATTTTTTTTTTTGAAAGCTGTGAACAAACTGCACAAATCCACTCCAATGCAATCCAGGATTGCATTGGATTTTTTAGAGCTCATTCTTCTCTGTTTTTTTCCCATGCATGAGGTGTGCAAGGTTTAATCATGGCTAAGTTGACGAAAATAAGGCTTCTAAAATGCTTGGTAGCCAATAGCTAACTTCAAGCTAACTTCATCCTCTTCCTGTACATGCACAAAGGAAAGTGTTCAGGCAAGTCATGGCTGCAGGGCTTCTGCATATACCAGCATATCTCTATGGGATTTTCTATGGCCACTGGGTGCCCTCTAGTGGTGAAAGGGGTGGCACTAAATGAGTTAAAAGGCCCCACAGACGAGACGCGATGTTGGGTCAGATCAGATCTCGTGCCCGGGGGTTTATCGGTGTTCATTTCAAACGACAGCGATCCTCTGTCTTGAATTCGGGCCCGGTATATCCCGCTGTGCCAAGTGAAATATCTCAGACCATTACAAATGAGACCGACGTCTCGCGATTCTAGCCACCCACGATCTCGGGGGGGTGGTGCCATGAGAGACGCGACTAGATGAAAATTCCGCCCCCTCAAGAGGGATAAAATCAAGAGTGTTTTTCTCTCTCTCTCTTTCTTCACTCACTTTTATTTTTTCTGGCAGTTGATTGAATAAAGAAACAAGGCTCCAGCCTCCACGGATTGAGAAAGTGGCAGCGGTTCTCAAACTATGTGTCCCGACCCAACGTGGGGTCGCGGATGGTGCCATGGGCTCGCACATTGCCGACCAATAGAATAAAAAATAAAGAATGAATAGGTCTATAACCAAGAAACGCTAAAAGTGAAGTCGTTGCGACCAGCGTGAAGCCAACGGACACATTACCTGCCTACATATAGACCTACTGTCACTGTGTAGGCTATAACGTGTATTTGCCCCTTTGCTTTTTTTTTCCTTTTCTTTGTTTGCGCAGCCTCTTAAAGAGTTTTTTTTTATATTTAATGGGCCCAACCACCCTATTCTACCACCCTATTCTATCACCTCTCAAAAAAGCCTTTCCCCACACGTGGGGATATATAATATCGTTATTATATTTATATAAGATAGGCTAATAATATATTTGGCTTGGTCGGAGTCACAACGGTGAGGTTTGGTCTGACATTTAATTACCTTGAGTGCTGCATCTGTGATGTGATGTAGTCCACATTTTGAAGAATTAATCCGGTTTTAGGTGATATGCAATACCCTGACAGTGTAATGGAACTAAATGAACCATACATGTCCATTTTCCTTTTTGGACAGTTGGTTGAAGGCTTGGATGAGGCGGTGGGACAGTCAGACCGACAGAGTTCAAGTTTAATCTCTCTCTCTTTTTTTTTTACTTGGCCTTTGAGCGCGGAGAAAGGCTCACCTGAAAGCATTCTCACTGATTAGGCCTACTTTTACCATCACTGCTCAAATTAACTGTTAATCAGCGTGAATACTTTCAGGTGTGTATCTGATCAATAGGAAATTGCCCATTACATTCTGCATGACATCAAAGCGACATGTTGCGTGAGAGAGTTTGAACTTGAACATGGGCTTTGCCGACCAAAATAAATAAATAATGAATAGACTATATTGTTGTAACCAACAGCGTGAAGCGAACGACGCGTCCTCTCCCTTTCCACACACACACACACACACACACACACACACACACACACACACACACACACACACACACACATCTAGGTCTGTAGTCACCGAGCCAACGACCCAATAGACCGTTTGTCAGCCTTCTGATTGGTCCCTGAGACTCCCTGACTGGCCAACCAGAAAAAAACATTCACTTTTTGCTATCGGGGGTGGAGTTTGTGCAGTGGAGAATGTTAAATGTGGCTTTCAAAACTGTCCGCAGTGCGCGACACGGTGATCGCCCGGTACGGCCGCGATCTCGGCCGTGATCTCGCTCATCATAATGAATAAGCTTCAACAAACTAGTTCACATGGACCATATCAATGGTCTAAGAGTCACGATTGGGTACATATATTTTAAATGGGCAGAATTACGAAAAGCCAGCCTATTATGTGAGGTTAGGATTATAGTTCTGTCCTCTTCCTACCCAGGATGCAATGCGCGGTCTATTCTCTTTCTGATCCAGAGGATTAAACTAATTAAAACATTTATTTTCGGGGGGAAAACTACTGTTTTGCTATGTAATTACTGTACCTTTTTCTTCCCTTTTTATTAATATCACGTAGATGTGTTTTTTGTGGTACTTTATATAGCTGTAATGAGGCTATGAAGGGAAAAAAAATCCCATCCACTACCACTATAAAAGAATCTGCAAAGAGGATTCTGTCCCACTGGGATTAAACAAATTAAAACATATATTTTCGGGTAAACCCCCTGTTTTGCAATGTAACTACTGTACCTTTGTCTTCCCTTTTTATTAATATCACCTAGATGTTTTTCCTTTGGTACTTTATATAGCTGTAATGAGGCTATGAAGGGGAAAAAAAATCCCATTCACTGCCACTATAAAAACAATCTGCCCAGGGTCAAATGTCCTATCATAGTAACAGGGCAGAATGGGGCGGGATTTGCAAAAGGGTCTATTAGCGCAGAAGTCCTGCAGCTGCGGTGTTCTGACTCGCTGACATGACCACTGAACAGCTCCACTATCCATTCCTGACATTAAACCATTATAGTATTGAGCCTTCTACATTCCCCTTGCACCTCAAAATAATGGATTACTTCTTCAAAATGCGGACTGGATAAAAAGAGGCAGCAACAGGTAATGAGTTATTCTGATCCAGCAGTGGCAGAGAGCAGCAGACTCCTCTCTCTTTTTTTGGAGTCCTTTGGCAATCTGTTCCCCGACGCACGTCTGACTGGGCTGGGCTGGGCAGCATATACATTTTTAGAAGTGTCTGTCCACAGGGCTGTGAGCTTGTAGATTTGCTGTTTTCAGCGCATGCAACATATGACCCTAGCGACGCACAGTGAGTGCGGTGCGTTGCACTTGCAACGTGCTGTCACAGCACTGCTGTGAGCTTGTAGATTTGCTGTTTTCAGCGCACCACTGCCATGCAACATAAATGACCAGTTAAGTTGAATAAATAGCAAATAATACCAAACAACCAAACAAATAATAGCCCGGGCTCTTATATAAAACATAATAAGGATAATATTAATTGCAAATAAGAAATAACGGCCCAGGCGCTTATACGAACTGTGCGCTTATTTGAAACAGGCGTTTCAAATGGTGATTTACGGTATTATCTTTTATAAATATAAAAAATATATTATATATATATATGGGGAAAGGCTTTCGTGAGATGATAGAATACACTGCCTTGTCGCCAAATGACTGCGCAGAAGAAGAAAAAAAAGAACGCTATAGGCTATAACGTTTTTGAACAAGTGATTACAACATTTTAGGGAGAAAGTAGGCTAAAGTAAAAAGTAAGTAGGCTAATAATAATAATAAAAGTGTAGGCTGTTCTATTGTGAGGTGACAGAATAGCCTACACTCTGCGCAGCCTAAATAAAAGGGAGGAGCTGGCTTCATATAATCTCAAGCAATCCCGTGAGCTCATTCAGACGACAATAATTGTAAAGGATTCCTACCCGATGACCCGAGAATATCAAGCTTTTTTGATATTATCGGGAGCGCTCCCGACGAGTCCCGAGGTCATAAAAAGCTAATTAACATAATCCGATCGTGTCGGGGTACTGTTCAAGCCCAAGACCGATTCCGGGGCCGACCAAACGATTTTCTCGGGGGGTCATCCCGAAATCTGATCGGGGATCCTCGGCTCCGGGATCGGCTCAATGTGTATGGGCCTTAAAGTAACTGCTCTGTATGCTGATGGAGAGGGAGAGCCTGCCGCGGATGATGGCAAAACACGTAAGTGTGTGTGTGTGTGTGTGTGTGTGTGTGTGTGTGTGTGTGTGTGTGTGTGTGTGTGTGTGTGTGTGTGTGTGTGTGTGAGAATATTTGTTTATACGTTTGTGTGCATGTGTCTGATTAGTGTGCTGTTTAAACCAGAGTTACCTCAGTTAGTCGGAGCAATTTGACTCTTTGACAATGTGTACAGTCTTGCAACCGGGTCTCCGTACATGCAGTATACAGTACGCTGAGTCATTGCAACTAGATAAGCACATTCTATAAGCTGCAAGAGATGTCTGTGTTTCTGTCCAACAAGTCATTTGACATGGTGATGCGTCATGGATACAACATATAAATTATGTTTTTCCTTTTATATCGACTTATGGATCTTACATTATCTGCCTTAAGGCGTCTAACCTGTCTATATATTTTCATACAGATGATCTACTCAGGACATTGGCCCACAAATGTCCCACATTATCTGCCACCTGGACCTGGGGTACTCATATAAGACTCGACCAGATGGCGAGTCTTATATCTGTCCACCGCTTCACTTCGAACCGAGGTTTGATTTTTTACTAGACTGTTGGTTTTCCCATTCTGAGAGTGCTGGCAGTTCATCTACTTTCTTGGCTGCATAGCTTGATTTTGGCTTTGATTCGGAATCACAGCATGTGCTTGAATACAAATAATAGCCTTCGGTTTGGTCTAGCATTTGCATTTATTTTGTGTCTGTCTCTCTGTCTCTCTCTCTCTCTCTCTCTCTCTGAATGCCCTCCACTCCTTTAATTTGGATCCACATCATATCTAGACTATAACATCTAGTATATATTAAATATTGTCAGAGCAGCCAAGTTATATTTGGTTCCATGCATTTTGAGGAATAGTGATCTAATCTCTGTCTGTAATAAAATGATCTTCTACGCGTGCTCCTTTCCCCCCCCCCTCAAAAGATAATTTTATTGTTCAACATACTTGTAGCATACTTTTATTGGGCCCGGATTACTCTCTTTTTCTGTTATGTTCCGATTGGCCCGTTTCGGGTGACATGATGTCGTTCCAACCCCCCCCCCCCCACCACCACCCATCGAAGGTGGGCCACAGTGGAAAAGTGAGGAGGGGAAAAAAAGTCACGCAAGGTCATGTGCATTGAGAATGTAAACAGTCAGACGAAGGTAATGCAGTGGCTGTTTTTCCATGGCTGGTCCCCTTCCACTTGGCTCCTACTCTGAGTCTGAGCGCGTGAGTCAGTCGGTCTTGAGTGGGACACGGCTGTGTTCTTCTGACGCGAGACCGGCTTTATCTGCCTCGCATCTTAGATCAACAGCGCAACAGTGATGCTCCTGGAGCGACCGCAGATAAAAGATGTTTGCTCAGATTCCGTGTAAATGCCGTGGTCGTCAAAACCCCAGGAGGACTAGGCCGTTATCTGTGTGCCTGTTTAGCTACGCTATCGCACGGCGTGTATTTCAGTGTCTGACTTAAACTACATTTTACGCATCTGAAGCATATCTTTTTATGTTTAATCTCTGGACCGCTGTTTTTCTTTCTTTCTCTTTTTTAAGTGGTCTAAGATGGTCATCAAGATGGTCACTAACATGATCGCCTCACGATTAGCCAGAATCGTGGGGTCTTGCGCGGCGGTTGCCATCACGGCGGTTGCCTTCAACCTAAGTTACACCAAAACCGTCGTGATGGACAAGCCTGAGGCTGACACAATCTCACAGTGGGTTGTGTTAAATCTCACTTGTTTACAGTGCAGTTTTGCATGTTAAGAATGGCCTTGGAACCAGAGACAGTGCAGTATCTATAAACAAGGCGGATTACTCCACTCGTTCCAACATATTATAACCGATTCAAGAGATGTCTTCATCCAAATGGAACTTTGTGGGAAACTGGACGTTTTATGCAAAAATGTTTACCAAAGCACACACATCTAAACGATAAAATCCCAGGTGCTGGATAGAAGAACAGGTGAAAACAGAAAAATAGGAGCATCTGAGGAAGAGTTAAAAGCTCAAAGCCATCACCAAAATATTACCCGTACAACTTTAATACTACCACAAGATAATTCTTAATTACTTGTTAAAGATGTTGCAGTTTGCATGGACTCATCACATACTGTACATCCAATCATGTATCGGTTACATCAGGGGTCTTCAACGTTTTCAGGCCAAGGAATCAAGGATGCCTTAGCTGAGAGAAAGATGAAGCAGGGACCCCCACTACCTGTTCATAGATTCCATATACCGGTAGTTTCATTGTTTAACAGCACAATCATCAGTGGGTTTTGGATTCATGTCATATTTAACCACTTGAACCGTCAACACTTAATAAACTTGACCTTTCACTCTGCACGTTGTTTGCAACTCGATGGATGGAATAGAGTTTACAGTACAAAAATGTACAGAACTAAAATCTAGTACTGACCAGAGCACTGCTGTACAATATGTCACACAAGTGTTGGTCAATCAAATCCAGATGTTACGACGGTGACATTTGTTGGTCAATAAAATCGGGATGTTACGTTTTGTGAAATCTTTGGCAATTTACTGTACAAAATACTGTACATATGGTCGGTCGAGTAGCCTTAAACCATGTTCAGAAAATCCATATCACGCCCTAACAGATCCACATAAACCCTGCTTTTAACAAGGTCGACACACCTCATTTACAGACTTGCCTCCTTTATCTTGGCAGCTATCTGTGTTGTCGGTGTGTGTACGCCCATAGTCACGGTGGTAACCACAAGCAGAGGCAGACGTTTATAGGAGGCGACTTTGTTTGAGGTGATTTGCGCAACGAGAGGCTCTGCAGATGTTCTGAGGGCACGTCTCCAGATGATGTCATTACTGTAGTCAGCGATGCATCAGATCTTCTGCCGACTTTGTGCGCGACCCTTCCCACTGTCCACTGTCTAGACTTTTTCACAGACAAATGCTTATCCTCACTCTCCTCCTCCCGTGACTATTTGTGCGCGACAGGATGCAAGATTTGGCCAGCTTTGAAAGCCCCCCACCATCAAGCTTTTAATTGTCCTTACGTGTAAGAAGATTACATCCTTTTAAATTACCAACAAGATTACATCCTTTTAAATTACCAACAGAGGGTCTTTGAATACATCTGGTTCATGTTTGCCCACGGATGCGGGGTTAGCAATTAAAGAACAACAGCAGGAAGTGGCACTAATATACACATATACAGTACACATACATATACATATACATACTGTACACAGATTGTATGTATAAATCTCTATGGTACTCATTACCCTGCCAGATTAGCGTGAGACAGAAGTACTCAAGGCCCTGAGAATCTGGCAACCCCTCTTCTAAGACGCAGCAGACAGTGCTCTCCAGTCAACAAACAACTGTTTGTTCTCAAGCTGGAATGCAAACAGTGGTCTGAGATTGGTGCTGAGATGACTAAGTGTAGAGGAGAGTGAGGAGTGAGCGATTCAGCCTTACAAGGCCATGAGCTTCTCTTCATCAATTGTTTCTCCATATTTGAAAAGCTTTAAAATGACACTGTCATGCATGGTCAAAGAGTATTAAAAGCATACAGCATCCTTCCTTTTTTCTCTATTGCCTGACGCCGAGTTGAAATGTTCATGGATTAACTTCTGTCAACAGAACTAATCCCTTTGTATCTTGTGTTTTGATGAACGAGGGCCACTGTATTAGAATGAACTGGACCCCGAATGGGTGCAACTGGGTTTTTCCCAGAGTAATGGACTCAAGCAGTCCATTAAGTGATTTGGATCGTATCGTGTTGACGTTAAAGTATGTGTTTTGAAACCGTTGCCTCACCGGAGCGCTAGGATCCGGCGGTTCGGCGAGGGGGATGACATCTCAGTCGCTTCCATTTCCTCGCTCTGTTGTGAGTTGTAAGTCTCTACAGCAGCTGTCTCCGCAGTAAACATACTTGCTGTGTTTGTTTGTAGTCAAGCGCACAGAATAAATAGGAAGACTGTTTTTGCTATACATCATTCTGAAGCCATGTGCACATGTAAGCATGTCACCAGAGGGGTCAAAGTGGAGGGTCAGCGCTGTCTAGGCAGGTAGGGATCCAGTCTCTTACTCAACAGCAGTTTGGCGGGGATCAAACTCGTGCTTGAGGCTTTGTTCAGACTGCAGACAAATACGATTTGTTTCTCAAATACCATCTTTAGTAGGGGTATAACGATACATTTGAACAACGATTCGATACGCATCACGATAGAGTACATGTTTGACAATACGATACATGGACGATATTGGTTCATTCATGGCGATACGATTCGATTCAATGATTTAAAATCGACATAGTAACTATTTAGCAAAGACATTAAATATGTGTGAAACGTGTCAATATGCAGGTTTTTTAAGGGAAAATCTATTATTATGGATATAAATAAGTAAACACTGTGATTCTTTAGCAAATACATGGACATTATATTATTACAACACATCGTCATACGACAAAGTATGAAGCTTCAGTGTCCAAGTGTCACATATGTTAAATCAGATTTGAATAACATTTCAAATCACCTAGGAATGTGGCTAATTGCTTTCCCCCTCAAAAATAGTAATGTAATGATTGAGAGGGTTCCCCAGCTAAATGAGGAACAATTGAAACACTTTAAAACAATTTAAAACAAGCACCCGATTGTATGTTATGGTTGTTTTTAATCAAGGTCAAGGAAAACGTCATTGTGCAAACAGAAAATTTGTCTTGGGCTCTCACAAACATACAGTGCGATAGAAATGCATAACAAGAGATGGACACAACAGAGCACAAATAGTAAGCTTCATCTAGCCTTTAACAATCAGTCCTATTTCAAAGCATCATTTAACAATTTAATTGGCAGTTTAATAGGTACAAATTAGTTTTTAAATCTATTTTACACACTCTACTAGAAGGCATTAGTTCATACTCATCATACAGAACATGGGTTACATCTCTAATTATTTTTGAGCTTGTCATAGTATAGCCTGCTCATAAATAGACTGCAGAGAGTACACATGTCTCTCTCTCAAAATATGTATGAATGTGTGGCATCAAAATGTACCAAAGCGCGATGTGATGTGTTGTGAGCTTGTAGATCGGCTATTTTCAAATAGCCACGGTATAAAATGGGGCTAAAGTGGTTTATGTATGTTTTATAATATATTATCTTTAAAATCTTTAGACGCACAGGATTCCAGAAGTGTAGCGCTTATTCGCTCTTGTATCAAACTGGTACTCGAAACGTTCTTAGAATTTAATATATATTTTCTAAAGTAAATATGGGGGCGGCTGTGAAAAAAAGAGAAGAATAAAAAAGAAAAAAATGAGGAGCTAATTCTGGACCTGTCCAGAATTAGACCAGCGTATGTGTTGGCCGGCCATTGGGAAAAAAATGAAAATAAAATGTTCGTTCCATTTTGGGGGCTGGGCAGTCAACAAAGTAAATTGTCACTCTCGGGCAGAAAAACCTCGTATCTCCAAGTTTCAAATTTGTAAAATTTTCCGCAAAGCAAAGCCCTGCTTCATCATACAAGGCCGTCGCATAAAAGTAGTGAAAACAGCAGATCTACAAGCACACAACGCCTCGCACCGCATTTTTAAAATGATAAATACAAAACGGTTTTGGACATACAAGGTTTCCACCCGACAACGACGAAATATAACTCATGTACAGTAATTGGCCCACTGGCTTGTCACTTGATCTGAAATGTCAAATCTTTGAGTAGCAGCAGTGCTATAGAGAGAGATCTCTCTCTATAGCACGCAATGAGGGCCTCTCCAACTCTTTTTCCCGGGCTGAATCAGGGGCCCAGCACGTCCCTGGTGACGCGGAAGGAAAACCAAACAGAACCTGGTGTAAAATGGACTTGTGCAGGAGATCGCCATCACCCTGACATGCTTTGACGTCTAGCACTAGAGATTTGCGGTTCCTTTCAGAGCAGATTGCAGGCTGCAGTGGTTTTCATTTGCATCGTAACCACAGTGTCACTTAATTAATGCACTTAAAGTGTCACTTTACAAGGTGGGGAGTCGCCTGTTCCTTCCAGCCAGCTGGCCATTATATCTCCTCATGAATGACCTGCATCCCATTACCTGAGACAAATCAAAGTCGGTATAAAAACCACACTGGAATGTCTATTGTACATTCAGAGCCGTTCACAGTCAGTGGTGTGACGGGGTGGTAACCCTATGTGTCTGGACCCCCGCTTTGGAAGTTGATCATATCCTCTTGCCCCTGAATGATAGTTTAGTAGAAGTTATACAAACTCTACTAGCCTACAAATGTCGGTGATAGATTATGCATTTTCATAGACGCGTACAGTATGTTGCTAGGGGAGTAAGGGGACGAGCCAGAACCCTTGAACACATTCACTTTTTGTTGGTTAACAGTACCTTGGTAGCTATACGTTATCTGTCATAAACCAGTTTAGGCTTAACACTGGCTAACAATGGAAGGCATCGGGGAGAGCTCACAAAATAGTTTCTCCCAGTATAATTATTTTCTCACCACAGCTACTACTGGATATTATAGATAGCCGGCAACAGCTGACCACCAGGTTTTTGTTTTGTTTTGTTTTTTATCCAGGAAACAGGGTTCAAGGTCCCCTGGAATAGAACATCCACTATTATTGTTATCAGTTTCAGACCATCTACGTATGTCTAGTCTACCCCAATAGCACAAATCTTGTTCCAAAGGGCTGCACTTCAAAATATTAATATTTACTAAACCATGAAATTCAACATAGTTCATTTCACATACATATGCACATATATACTAATACATTCACACACACACACACACACACACACACACACACACACACACACACACACACACACACACACACACACACACACACACACACACACACGCGCGTACGTACAACAACTAGGTACATGCCCAAAATAGGGACAGCAGGGTGGAAGTGGTTAAAAGTGGCTTTGTACTATATAATAGAACTAATAGTTTTAACTTTACTTCCAGAAGTTGAAGTAAATTGATTTCTTATAGCGAGGCCTATTGCACTGACTCAGCCATTCAAGTAAAAGCTTGCACACACACACACACACACACACACACACACACACACACACACACACACACACACACACACACACACACACACACACGGGTCCGCAACATCTTCAAAGCATTAATCACGGTCTATTGCAGGCTAACATCCATCTCTCTTTCCTCGGTTCCATTCAGATTGAGTCTGTGTCAAATTCTGCTGTTTTCATGCTGAGACAAATCGTCCGTATCATTCTGCCATAGCTTTGGTTCATTTTACATCATTTATCACACTGAAAGCTGTTATTCGCTGGGGAAAATTCCAAGTAATATTGGAATAGTGTTGCACACAGACTTAATTTGGGGGTGTGGGTGTGTACATTGTATTTATATTTGTATACTCTATACATAATGTGTGCATGCATTCTTTATTTAAGTTAACCTGTAGCTTTGTCTGTGTGTGGTTTGCAGGAGATGGAACGGCAAGTTCAGCATTTCGATACATTCCTGTGAGACAGAGTGCCTGTTAGGTAGATCCTGAACAGCCTGGGACCACAAAGACAGACAGACAGATTGAAGAGAGAGCAACGTTCTGAGTCCAGCCCTTACCGATACACAGACATGCAAATCAAACGCTGAAGGCAGACCGGAGAGGAGACATTCTATGGTGCTATTGTCTCAGGAACCAGTTCTACACAACCAAACTTCTGGAGGTGTCCACAGACAAACACACACACACACACACACACACACACACACACACACACACACACACACACACTACACACACACACACACACACACACACACACACACACACACACACACACACACACACACACACACACACACACACACACTCACACACACACGGTGACCCTGGTGCTACTTGGGTGCTATAGACATTTTTATACCCATGCTGCTCTTGGAACTTATTATGGACTCGAACAACTAGCAAACCAACAGAAGGATTGGGTGATGTCATATCGCAACTGGCTGCCTCTCCCAGGAGCAGGCCACACACACACACACACACACACACACACACACACACAGACACGTGCACACGGACACATGGATACATACTCATAAATATATATATATATACGTACAGGCACAGATCCTCACCAGCAGAAGTGCATGTGAATGTGGTGTGCAGCTAAACCCAGATTTATACTTGGTTGCGCGTCGTCTCTCGCACCGAAACCAGGCGATCCACAAGCTCTCAACGTGAGTTTGTAGATCTCGTTTTCGTTTCGGCGCAAGACAGCGGCGCACAATCTAAGGCATAACTCGGGCGTAAGGAGTCGAGGCCCCAGGCAATGTTGGGAATCATTGGACTACATTGTCGGAAACCACCTCGCCTCCTCCAGTGCAATGTTTCATCAGAGCCCACTTGTCTCATCGTCACCATGCCAATACGTGGCTGTTTGTTGTTTGTTTTACTTTTTATTTTTTCAGCTACTTGATTTGCCCGATATGTGAGCTGCCCTGGAGCAACAATAGTTTACAGAGAATGTTTCAGTACAGCGGCATAAAACTCCATGCAGTTCAGCAGCACAGGAGAGCAGAGAAAGCCATCGCATACCGACCGTCCGGTTTGGAGACGGGAATATGAACAAAGATGAGTGTATTGTATGCTCACAGTCAGCCATAAAACCTCATCTCTCAACCCCAGCCGGACGTGGTCTTCTTCAGCCTCCCGGGTGAGCCTTGTCAGACCACTATGTGCTAAATTCTGGTGGTAGCAGAGTCCCCTCACCAACACTTGCAGTGTAAATGTCTATTCCACACAAGCCATGCCCTTGAGTTCATTCAGATTTTGTAGGTTTCCCTGCTAGTGACACTCTGGCTGGGTAACTGGAAAGCAGTACACGGTGGAACACGTCTGTTGTTTGCACTGCCTAGCGTGTGCCTTAATTTAAACCTTGAGTTGAAGAAACTCTTTGATATATTTAGCAGGTGTTCATTTTTAGACTCCTCCTTGTGATACAGTTTGGAATCGATGGGATAGGATCTAATTTTGGGGATAAGGACCTAGTAACCACTGACCTCACATTGAACTTAAACTACATAGATAGATAGACTTAAAACTAACTAATTTAATACATAGATTGTATTGCATTTAAAGGACCATACCGGTTTTAGCCCGTTTTAAACTATGACTCACAGTATACATTACTGATGGCTATGGTTGGTTTTTGAGGAAGCTATCGGATTCCATTCACTTGAGTAGGATATGTAAACCAACACATGATACATTAAATAATATTGAATATTGTTTTTACCCCCAATTTACATTCATATTTTGTATTTCATTTAGTGCAGGTTGATTTGAAATGTCCCTGGAAACGGATTGATTTCTGTGTACTTTTGACCAACCATGAAAACATATGGGCATGGACTTTTTTCATCCCAAGCTCTGTGGCACTTTTAATTTTAACTTTAATTGTACTTATAAAATGTCACACTGTCCAAGCAGAAGAGAACGAAGAGGAAGGTGGTAGCAGAGTCCCCTCACCAACACCTGCAGTTCAGTATATCAGTCCCACTCTGACCTGACTGGGCTCTCCTCTCGGACACTGGGCTACGTTGCTACGCGTGCGGTTAGGGTTAGTAACGCAATGTCGGAGTAATCTCTAGGTCACCCGCTCGCTCTGTCTGGTGCACCATAGACACACAGCTGAGATTGCCCTGGCTGAGGTTTAAAGGGCTGTAACACCAGACCACATTCTGTTCTTTTGTTTGGTAAGGATTTTAATTGGGTCACAGTTTTGCTCCACTACTATTTACATTTGCACTCACTTGTTTGTTGTGTGGGAAAATAAAACCACTTGCTTTAATGCAATGCAAGTGAAAGACCAGGTTTAACGGGCTGTAAGTTACATCAAGTACTGTGCTTAAGTACAATTTAGAGGTATTTTTACTTTGCCTGGAGTGTTTCCAATTGTTAATACTTATACTTCTAAAAAGTATAATTTTGGTTACTTGAAAATCAACAAGATCTATGATGCGGCACATTGCAAGCTTGTAGATCTGCTATTTTCAAAAGATTGTTGAAACCTTGTGAAATGGAACATACTGTGTAAAGACTATTTTTACTTGTGGTACGAATACTTCTACTAAAAATGTGAGTAATTCTTCCACCACTGCCTGTGTGTAATAGCATGCGTCAGAGAAACATATTAAAAATGATTCAGATATTTGTTTTGTTGTTGTTTATTGTATTACGTGTGGTAGAGAACATTTTACAATTATTAAATGATTCATTACTTAATCACATTGTAATTATAACATTATTTGTTCATGCATGCATAGTGAAAAACAATGTATGACACACATTTCATGTATGGAAATAATAATCTAGCCTATAGATAATTTAAATTAATAATATATATAGAGCCTATTACGTGTTTTGTAAGTATTGTGAAAAGCTTACTGTAATAGCTACCACTAAGAGTGAGTCTCTATTGGCACAGAGTGACCACACATGCAAACACTCCAAAGGTGTGCAAGAAATCAAATATATCAATCAAAATATGCTCCCCATTGACATACGTTACAGTACATACAGTTAATAGGCTCTTTTAGCTTGTAAACAAATTGAAACTAAGCTGATTCTGAACATCACCAAACCCAGTGTTTGCATTTAACCCATTTAGGCCTAGAATTATTGAATGCTTTAACTATTGAAAAATAGCAAATATACAAGCTTTAGAATTTTTACCCGAAGTGTCTTTTGAGTCACCGAAAAACCTATGTTTCTATGTCAGCAATGTGGCTAGCCATCGTCAAAGAAAAGGTCCTTTTCACTTAACTGGAGCTCAGCTAGTCTGTTCTTGAGAGACTACTGTGTCAGTGGTTCTCAAACCTTTTCATGTGAAGGACCCCCTAAATGATATTTATTTATAAAATTGAGTTACAAACGTTCGCTTTGAAAATACATATATTCAAAGATTTGCACACATTTTCTCGACTTTTTCAAAAATAGCAGATCTACAAGCTCGCAGCGCGGCACTCGGTGCCGCGCTGTGAGCTTGTATATCTGCTATTTTTCACTGGTTAAAGCATTCAATAATTCTAGGCCTAATAAAAATATAGCTCCAAGGAGCGACAACGGGGCCAAGCAGAAAATATAAAAAATAAACGGAAGAAGAAGGGGGCAAGTGGGAAAGACGATTAAACAAAGGTGCATGAGCATAGCAGCAGATGTGAACTGTGTGTGGGAACTTGTTAAAAAGGGCATGTCTCTATTATGTTGCCTAGAATGGCGGTATTTCAAACTCTTGTAAAACATTCAGTCATCAAGACGGAGCCTGGAATCAAATCTGTGACCTTCTCTTTAATTAGGCATCCACATGAACACCTCATTTCGGGGACAGGGATCTAACTCTTGACCTTCGGGCTCCCAGGCTGACACTCTTCCCATAGACCAGTTATTTGTTTACAAACATTGAGACTGAATGCACAGGTGACTATATCATGTAATCAATTCCCAACAGATCCCCAAACCTTTTGTTTTGGGGAGCGCTGGTTCCAGTTCATTCAACCTCCTCTTGTGTGCTAGTGAGGTGCGCCCATGGGTGCATCCGGTTACACGCTGCCTACAACCGTTTTACTCTATAATGAGTGAGTGGACGCGTGTTTGTCTCTCACAAATGTCTTATTTGTATAGAAATGTCTTATTGTAACAGAAATAGATCACAGCCCTCAGACTAAAGTATGCTTAATAATAGTGTTACAAAATCATAATTAATATAGTTAAGTCATGTGATTTAACAGCATGGTAACCATGAGCAGTGAGCACACCCACTAACATCTATCTGCCTGCCTGCCTGCCTGCCTGCCTGCCTGCCTGCCTGCCTGCCTATCTGCCTGCCTGCCTGCCTGCCTATCTGCCTGCCTGCCTGCCTGCCTGCCTGCCTGCCTGCCTGTCTACTCGCCAATGCAAACACGTGCACACACGCGCAACACATAAAGGCAATAATTGCTTTGTGACATAATTGGATTCCAGAGCAATAATCATTTCCTCCAAAGCTCTCGAGGGCAGGGTCCAGATTATATTGTTCATCTGCAGCACTTTTTATCGCACTACTGCAGTACTTTATCAAAGCATGTAGCCTATGTGAGAGAGGAGAAAGAAATGATTAGCCTCGGGGAAAGCAACACATGGAGCATTCTCTCTGATGTTGCAGAGATGAGCATGTGTGTGTGTGTGTGTGTGTGTGTGTATGTGTGTGTGTGTGTGTGTGTGTGTGTGTGTGCGTGTGTGTGTGTGTGTGCGTGCGTGCGTGCGTGCGTGTGCAGCTGTTTATGTGCATTTAGGGGCAGCAGTAGGGAGAGCTTTGACACCAGCATTGTTTTCTTCTGCTCTCATAAGGACAAAATAACAATGCGAGTCAAAGCATTCACGGTGCCAATTCTTATGCACACTCCTTTGAAAATAAAATAAAACCAACCTAGTGGAGCAGAGCTTAGATGCAGCTGTGCTTAACTCACAGGGACAGGCTCTTATTAGGTGGACTTCCAATGACCTATGTATAATGCATTTGTTTGATAATTTTTTGTACATTTCTTTTTTTTTTATATTCGTTTTGGAAATGTTAGGATTGCAACCTATTCATTTTCTTTTTGTTGTTGCATGGATTGTGAGTTGTTGCATGGAAACCTGCGCTACCTCAGCTTAATTTATTTTCGACGCTAATGGCGAAAGCAGAAACGTTTACTGGGTACACAGGCAGTATTTTGTTGTTCTTTAGCCCAAGATACTGTGGCAACAGCAGCCAGCTAACAGGATCACCAGAGAGAGACCACTGCTGCTACAGTAATCCAAGAGAGCCATCATTGGTGTTTGGATGGTTGCTCCTCTCCTCTCTGATTCTATAAGTTTGCATTATTTTTGAGCCAGATAAAATTACTGCATTACGTTTTGTCATTGACTTGTGTTTTCTGGAGATTACTTTTCAGATTTCTCGACATTCTTTCTTGATCCAGCACCCTGTTTGTTTTCATGTTATCTCATGTCATTGTTTAGTTACAAGCTGTGGACAGTAGACTGCTGTTTTCATCTTTTACTTTAAAAAGTCATTCTCATCTTTCTTGTGGGTCTCTAAATGTTTTTTATTTTTTATTTATTAATATAATTATTAAACCTGTTCTACTATTCAGAAATGTATTTTTGTACATTTGAAATGACGAATAGAGCAAATGTTTGATTTGTTTGGGGCGTTTTTCTCTTTTTTTGCTGATTGTGCATAGCGTTATGTGTAGCAGGTTCATTTGGCGTGTGAGGGGGTGGGAATAAAAGGGGTTTTACAGGTCTCTCAGGTTCAACCTCGTGTAAGGTATAACTTGTGAATACCTTGCCGTGTTGGCCAGGGTTAGGGTTAACCTGGTGGAGGCCGTGTCGCGACCACATCAAGTCCACCAACCCCTGCCGTTCCCTGAGTGACGCGGCCGGGTGCACAGACACCGCGTTGATCAAGTCGGTGCTGTGCACCACGTCCTCAAGTCGGACAGGGGTTGGCGACTTCTGGCCCAGCAGAGTTAGGTACAACAGGACCTTGGTCCCAGAGGGCTTGGGGGTGTCCTGTACTGCTCGGTCCAGCAGCCGGAGGATAAATGGCTGGTCATCGGCAACAATGTTGAACTTTGTTAACCGATACAACGGGTTCTTCTGTACCGAGGGCCTGATTCTATCCTCCTCGGGGAGGGCCTTTAAAAGGCGGGACAGTGCCACCGCCAATTCCCTCTGCACGTTGCGGGTCTCGACGATGGCACTGTCTTTGTTCCGGAACACGCCGCTGGCCTCAGTCATTGAGCATGGCACGAGGGCCCAATGGAGCTGCCACCCTCCATCTGGGTATGCGAGAGTGGACCCATATACATGGGTCCACTCTCGCAACACCTCGGCAGACATCTCTTGTATTTTCACGTTTTTTTAAAGAGGGCCACTTTGGCTGGTGGCCCCCCAACACGACCTCCGGCAAAAACATGTAGTTTATCCGGGCCTTGATGGAGGCCAGCTCCCTCAGCTCCACCACCACCCTGTCGATGTCCAGGGAGATCTCCAGATGTTCTGAGATCTCCCCGGACGTCATCGTTACGGGGTGGATGGCTGGAGCGGGGTCTGTCCTCCTGAGGAAGGCCCCAACATCCTGGCCAAAGGGTGCGATAGTGTTTAAGAGGTTGGAGCCATTCTGGGTGGCCACAGCCCAGAATGGCTCCCAGTCCTCTTCAGGCACCACAGAATGCTGCTGCATGGGGGACGCATGCTCCTCCTCCTCCCCAAATGAGGACCCCAACTCCCCCTCCGGGCCGTTAAAACCGTTATTAACCCAGTCACGGAATGCTGGGTCATCTGCCCGTGCCAACTCACCTGGCCCTTCAACAGGGCCAGGCGAGGGGTGCAAGGGTTCAGGATCAGGGCACAGGGGCACAGAGGCTGCCCTGGCTCGACGCTCCAAGCGCATTTCATACTCGGCCAGGGGCCAGTTGTCCGAGTCTTCGGAGTCCCCTGGCCCTTCAACAGGGCCAGGCGAGGGGTGCAGGGGTTCAGGATCAGGGCACAGGGGCACAGAGGCTGCCCTGGCTCGACGCTCCAAGCGCATTTCATACTCGGTCAGGGGCCAGTTGTCCGAGTCTTCGGAGTCCCCTGGACTGCCTGGCCCTGAGGAGGGCTGGGGCACAGGGGCAGGGAGAGCCAGGGGTCCGTAGACCTTCAGCCAGTCCTCATAGTCCATTTCAATCAGGGGGGACCCAGGGGAGTTAGGGGAAGCAGGCCACACATTGGGGATGGTAGGAGGGCTAGGGGATGGTTCCCCAGAGCCCAGGTTCAAGTCAGGGCTGTGGGCGGGTGTGGCGACAGGGCTGTTGGCAGGGCTTTGTGAAGGGGCACGTTGGCCTGGAGGAAGATCCTCCTCTGACTCTGAGAGGGGAGAAGGGCGGGGTGAGGAGGGTTGAACCTGAGGAGGGTTGAACCTCACCCTTTTGGGAAGGGGTTCAGGGGAGGAAGTGGAGGAAGAGCCAGAGGACCTTGAGCTCTCTTCCATCCACCCGTAAGCATGGGCCATTCTGCTGGAGTTATGGTTAGAAAAAAAAAAAAAACGGGCAGGGGTTCCCCGTATTAGTTTTTTTTTTTTTTTTGACAAAGAAAAAAACGTAAACCTAAAAAAAATTTGGGCAGGGGTTCCCCGTACTAGGTTTTTTTTTGTTTGTTTTGGAGCAAAAAAAATCCCAAAAAGCTGTTAGAGCGAAAAATTTGTTTTGTAGAAAAATTGGGCAGAGCCTCCGGCAACAGTGGTGAAAAAATGCTGTCGAACCAAAAATTACTCTCCTGGACTTATAGTACGAAACCGTCACTGTCTGTCATGGTTATTTTTTTTTTTTTTGGGAGGGTCAATTTTGTGCTGAGCAGATAGAGGGTAATACCCTACACAGATATATAACTCTTTTCTCTGTACGATGTGTGGAAGTGGGTGAAATTAACGTTTTAAAGTTGATTTTATATTTCCCAGAATCCTTTGCTGCAAACGAAACATGTTTTTGACCGTAACTCCGGAACGGTACATCCGTTTTGAAAAAAAAAAATTTCCACGTGTTCAGAGGGACCCCCTCTAGCTATCTAGCCGGTCGTTTCAGGCTTAGTCCAGTATGCAGAAAGCTTTTTCAACCTTCCATCCTTCTCCTGTTTTTCACCTCTTTATTTTTTATGTTGACAGATTAACCTACTAGTCTGTTGTTGTTCATAGCTTTGTCATAGTTCTGTTCTTTTTTTTTTTAGGTTAATGTGTGCATTTTACTCGACCCCTTCACATTCAACTGTTAATTTAGTGTAAGTTATATTTGAAAAGAACCATTTACTGTATTTCTAAAATAAACTGCTGTGATAAACTTGAATAAAGGTTCACATTGTATTTTTATGTCCTTTTCTCCCCCCATAAATTCTTCAGCTGTGTTTTTAGGATTGGTGTGGAGTGGAAAGATAAAAACATTTATCTGAAACTTAAGTGAACTTGAAACTGTAAAACTAAACTTTAATATTGAATGTCAGTATAATTTATTTAGTTTTGAACATTTTCTTGAACGATTGTACTGTAGCAAGGCTGAGACCATGGGCCCGAGACCGCCTCAGGATCTCTGGACCATATTAACACAGTGAGGTACTGTTGCATCACAGCTAGATTTCTTTAGTGTCAGTCAAGGATTAGATTTCAATCTTCTAAATATGTTTTAGAGAGAATGCCCTTGGCTGCATTTGAACATGGGACCACCAGCTCACATTGACAGTGTCTTAACACAGGGAGCCATCATACTCTGTAATTTCCTAAAGGTTTCTATCATCATCTTCTGGATGTTACTCTTTTTAAAACACTGACTAGTTGGTGTGCAGAGTAGAAGGACTTGAACCGGATTTGAACTCACAACCTCTGGCTCATGCAGACAGCACCTTATCACAGAGAGCCATTAAGCTATCTGAACTGTTTTCCATCTCTTCCAGGTGTTCTTCTGGATCTTATTCTCTAAAACATGCTGCAGAGTAAAGAGCAGGATGACCTTGACTGGATTTAAACTCAGGAACTCTGGCTTGACTGTGTCTTAACTCTGAAATGCTATGAAGTTTCTCTTCTATTTAGATTTGTTCTTCTGGTTGTCACTCTTCAAAAGGGGCCTTGGGATCATGTACAGAGCGTCTTAACTGTTTTCTGCTCCATCAGTGGTGTCTTTAAGGTGTCTTTTAGTCTTATCTTGAATGTTAGTCAGATAAACAGAAGGG
This sequence comes from Nannobrachium achirus, assembly GCF_963921795.1. Taxonomy (NCBI): domain Eukaryota; kingdom Metazoa; phylum Chordata; class Actinopteri; order Myctophiformes; family Myctophidae; genus Nannobrachium; species Nannobrachium achirus. The sequence continues at coordinate 65,027,189 of NC_137818.1, forward strand.
AAATCATGATAAACCACAGAGCAGCTGGTAGCTAACTGTGTTAATATGCTAGGCTGTGGGTTTGAATTCCACTCTGCTCTGTATGCTGAAGCTTTACTTGAAAGACCAACATCCATAAGAACTTAAAAATGCCTGGAAAATCTGTGTTGGTGGTATGGGCAAGGTAGTGTAAGAGGAGTGGATAGAGTGTTGTTACCTTGGTGCTTGTTGTGTGTGGGCTGCTGGTTAAGCCGCGTTTCACCACATACATTATGTGCCTTTGACCCATCGATACTTAAGCCAAGGTTTGCCAACCCTCCTGAATCAGGCAGGAGTCTCCTGAATTTTGACCATCTCCTGCAGTGCTCCTGAATTGTCATTTCTCCTGAATTTCTCCTGGATTTGGTTTCAAACTCCCAAAATTCACCAGAAAACAGGAAATGACATCTACTATGTAATTTTTTTTCTGGGGGAGTAACTTCAAAACAGTTCAGAAAGCATTGTGAGATTACCTTGCCGTGCTGGCGCAGCGGACTAGTAATGTGATAATCATTAAGAGTTTTTATTTTGAGCACAGTAGTGAGTGACAAATTAATAGCTTTCTCAGTACGTTTTTCTCTTTAGCAAAGTTACAAAGTTTTCCCTTTTTTAAGCACAGAACAAGTAATTTTTTTAGCACAGTTTATTTTGAGCACTGTAGTGGCAAATTAATAGCTCATCAGTCTGTGCATTGTGCAAATGCAGGCTTTTCTCAGTACAAGATTGTCTTCATTCCTAATAGGGTTGACTTTATCCACCCTCCATGTGTCCGGCAAGGATTTCAGCCACTCCTGGAAGTTCTCGAGGCGGGACTTAACTCAAGCCTGGTGGGTTTAGGAAACACGCACCCACACCACACATCTACTAAGCTTACTTTAAAACCTTAAAGGAGTAGTTCACCCCCAAAAAGATTTTTTTTCTATTGATTAGTCACGCCATGGAGAGTAGAGTTCAATAATATTTTCCTAAGACAAAAATTTGATTCGAGTAAATTTACCCCCATTGATTCCGGATGGGGACCCGTTTCGAAACGGGTCCCCATCCGGAACGAATGGGGGTACATTTATTGTTATCACATTTTTGTCTTAGGAATGCGACAAAAAACTAAAAATATTATTGAACTCTAGTCTCCATGGCGTTGTTGAAGAGTTCTTTTGTATGTTAACCTCCAATTATTAAACTTAAGTTGAAAGACTCCAGCAGTGAACTCCAGAAATACTGGGATTTGAACATGGAATTTCTGTGCATGAAGTCTGATGGGGCGGCATAGCTCAGGGGTTGAGAAACCATTAATAGAGCACGAAGGGTTCCCAGTTCGAATCTGGGCTCCCCCTGAGTTAATGTCGAAGAGTCCTTGAGCGAGACTCTGAACTCATACCAATGCTTTGTCATGCACTCCTTGCAACAAAACTATTTAGAGGTCAACAGCACTTATGTTTTCAAGTCTAAAAAAACAACTAAAGAACACTTCAACAGTAATAAGAGTAACAGACACTTTGAAGAGTGACTGAGGTATAGTATGGTGGCCTAATCATTGGATTCTCAGACTTGAGACCTGAGTTCAAGTCTCGGTTGGTCATTTCTGGGGTGTTTAACTTTACCAACCAAGAGCCAACATACTAAAGAACACTTAAACATTACTAAGAGATGTGCGACTGAATGGTGTAGTAGTCTAATTATCACACTCACAGCACATAAGATTCCATTTCAAATCAGAAGTTTAATTTAATTTTAATAATTGAAGACTAACATACAAATGAATATGACTAAAATTAACCTGAAGAATGTGTCTGGTGGTGGTGTAATGGTCAAAGCATCTGGTTTTATGTGCAACAAGAGACAACTGCATTAAACAAACTGAGTTATAGATGTCCAATGTTCTCAGAACATGAAGACAATATCACTGGTTTTTAGGCTATACAGGCCTCAGCCATCTAAACACTTCAATTTCAATCCAAAAGCCATAATTCAATGTTGCACAAAGACGTTGTTATGAAGTCTTTTCTACAATAGCCTCTAATACCCAGACTTTTATTTAGCATTCCTCTCTGTCCACTGGGGGGCGCACACAATCAGCGTACGGACGCCGTCCATACACCGTGGCCTTCCATATGCATACGCCGTCCAAAGTCAGACGTCCATACACAGACACACACACACACACACACACACACACACACACACACACACACACACACACACACACACACACACACACACACACACACTCTATTGTGGACTACAGGTCCTAGTGTCATGATATAAAAGGTGGTTGAGTGGTTCTCAACCTTTTCAGGCGGCGACCGCAAAATAATCATATTTTAACTGGGGACCCCCCACCCTGATGAGCACTAAGAGTTGAGGCATTACATTTTGTATAACATGGTTCTATTGTGAAAATAGCAGATCTACATGCTCACGCCTCGCAACGCCTTTCTAATATTTGACAATTTGGTCAATGTTTAATACACCAGTCTATACTCTTAAACGTAATGTTGATTTGTTTACTGTTGAGAGAAAACAACATTGCACATTAAGTTAATCATCTAGGGACCCCCCAAAATAATTTGGGGACCCCCCTGGGGGGGTCAACAAGTTGAGAACCACTGTGTTAGCAGACTGCTATTTGTCCAAAGAGATGTACAATTAGAGCATAAATATGTTGTTGTAGTTTACTGGGACTGAATCTGATCCCACTTCGTCAGTATTCAGCATAAGTAGGCAGTGTTTCTCAACCTTTTTTCTGCATGGGCACACTTTTCATGTCCCAAGAATCCATAGGCACACCAACATAATACAGGGGTGTAAATATTGTCACTGTCGGGAAGAAATCTTGTATCTCCAAGTTTCAAATGCGTACATTTCTTTGAAAAGTAAAGCCCTGCTTCATCATGCAAGGCTGTTGCACAACAGTAGTGAAAACAGCAGATCTACAAGCACACAACGCCTCGCACGTCACTATTTTAAATCATTTTTAAAATGATAAATACAATACTGGCTTTCAAGCAGTTTCAAGGGGCACACTTGACCCTTCTCAGGGACATACCAAAGGTCCCCAGGCACAGTGGTTGAGAAACACTGGGCTAAGTGAAGCTAATCCACTTCACGTTATCACAAATATTAGGCTACTCAACTGCAAGTGAAACCTCTTCCTTTTTAACCCTGGATGAGGCAGTTTGATGACTGAATATTATCATCTTACACATTGTTTACCCCTGAGACCGCTCATCATAAAAATGTTTAAAACATGATAACATTGTATACATTTACACACATTCATTCATACATATACTGGGAATAAATTAAATCAATGCATATCGTTCTTAAAGTTTATTTTTGGCATTGCAAAATGAGTAAAATTCAAGCCACTCACAAGAGTTTTCACAAATCAAATTGATTGATTACAAGAAAATTAGAAAAATAGAATAGAAAAATGTAAAATGATTTCTATTAAAGAATGACACTTTAATCTACTGTCTATAATCGGTAACCAGCAGGCACATAAAAGAACAAAATCATTAACATCACAATCATTCAGTTTCTATTTTGGGCACGTTGGGTTTTCAAACTTTTTTTTCTCCATAAATGTTCTTTTCCCAAAAATAGCAAATCTACAAGCACAAATGACAGTTAATTAACCCTTCCACTTAACATAGAGAATAGAGATACATTGATATTTGGAATTCAAAGTCACTTCATTTACTTGGACCAGGGATACCTGTGGCCAGGCTGTGGGCCACATTACAAAAATGGCAAGGGGCCTGTAGAATCTTTGCATGAGATGTTAAAATGAAAGCAAAAGCAGCCACCCATTTTGGGTTAAAAGTGCCGGTTCTCGGCATCAACTTGTCAGCTCATCTTTGCTGTAGCTCAGAATGAGTGCACAAATTTTCCCCTTTCTGGATGATTATTCTTGTAAATATAGTAATGTAATTAGGCTAAAGATAAAATAACTTTTTGTGTTTTTTCCTTTTTTTTTTGATTGGTGGGTCAGTCAAAACTGTGCCACAGACCAGAACTGGCCCGTGGGCCTGAGTTTTTGAGTATCACTGACTTAGACCCTCTATACTTAGTAAAACTGAACTTGATGAGACATTTTTCAACCCTTTTCACCATAGATAGCAGATCTACAAGCTCACAACACGTCATGTTGTGAGCTAGTAGATATGTTCAGCGGGCAACCACGTATAAAATCTTTATGACGCCATCAAGGCCTGTCAGAATACATTTGTCCGTCAGATTACATTTGTCGACAAAATCAACTGTAGATTTAGTTGACTAATTTAGTTGAATAAACGAATTAATCTTGTCAGTAGGGGGCAGTATTTGATAAAGGTTTGATCTGTAGTTAGACTAGGCTATATTGCCATTTGCACATTATCCATTTGTAGGCCTATCTAGTTATCCTTGTAGTAGAGTAGGCCTACTGTAATTTGTTATTGAATTGATCTGATCACACTGTTATGCACAGCTGGAGAAAATTACATCATTATTTAGATGGGGGCTGTTTTCTATTCTCTTCTTAATATGAGTCTTTCACACATAACATTCCAAGAGGCAAAATCTCATCAAATGGTGGTCCATGGCTCCTCCCAGCGGTCCTCCAAAACGACTACTATAACAAAAGACACAGATGCTGATTATGATGGTCCATCCCAGGCCAGGAATTTCATCATTTTAGGGGCAAGGCTACTTGGCCTTTGATGTTGTCCATTTTTTGAGGGCACAAAGGCCAAATGCCAGGGCAGGGAGGCCATCAAATAAAACAAGATTTTAGTCCACTGAAAGAATTTGTTGAATTTAAGGGTTAGGGATTATAGCCTAAACTGCAGTGAAATAAATAAATGATGATATTTACAATTTGATCCATGCTCAGCCCTGCACCATTTCAGAATCTCAACAAAAGACACTGGTGTCTACATGGCCAGAGAGAGACACTGGTGTCCAATGTCTACATATTGACAAGAAAGAGACAGAGGATAATGTTGAACAGTCAGCTCAGGTTGGGCATCTTAAAAACATGTCTAACTAAAGTTTGCTTAAATAAAATGGCACAGTAGATGCCTTGATCAAATTTACACACGGTTGACTCCACAACATACCTGCACAAACATAGCAGTGCACACTAGCTACTACTCCGATCATGAACCCATTTCCATTACTCTAACAATACAAGACTAGATACATTCCCACCACAACTAAACATGCCTCTATGCACATTTACAGCTACTTCCCACCACAAAATGCTAATACACATACAACTGTCTTGTTCACTGCAATAAACAACTATCTTATTCACTGCAATATACAACTCTCTTGTTCACTGCAATATACAACTGTCTTGTTTACTGCAACTTGTTCATGCTCCACTCTTTCAATAAAAAAATAAAAAAACATTACCTGTTGTATCTTTCTTCTGTGTTCTGCCCCATAGCATAACATTACATGTTCAATGCAATATACAACTCGCATGCTCACTGCAATATACAACTGCTGCCACTTCACTGCTAATTGTCAATGCTTGACTGTTTCAATAAAAAAACACTATGCAACATTACTTGTCATCTCTTTCATAATATTGCTGTGTTCACGCCCCACTCATTATGGATAGACTGTTGAAAGTCCCTGACTTTTCACCATCCAGATTTTATATTGACTGTGTCAATTCTTGTTTTTCTATTGATTAGTCACGCCATGGAGAGTAGAGTTCAATAATATTTTCCTAAGACAAAAATTTGATTCGAGTAAATTTACCCCCATTGATTCCGGATGGGGACCCGTTTCGAAACGGGTCCCCATCCGGAACGAATGGGGGTACATTTATTGTTATCACATTTTTGTCTTAGGAATGCGACAAAAAACTAAAAATATTATTGAACTCTAGTCTCCATGGCGTTGTTGAAGAGTTCTTTTGTATGTTAACCTCCAATTATTAAACTTAAGTTGAAAGACTCCAGCAGTGAACTCCAGAAATACTGGGATTTGAACATGGAATTTCTGTGCATGAAGTCTGATGGGGCGGCATAGCTCAGGGGTTGAGAAACCATTAATAGAGCACGAAGGGTTTCCAGTTCGAATCTGGGCTCCCCCTGAGTTAATGTCGAAGAGTCCTTGAGCGAGACTCTGAACTCATACCAATGCTTTGTCATGCACTCCTTGCAACAAAACTATTTAGAGGTCAACAGCACTTATGTTTTCAAGTCTAAAAAAACAACTAAAGAACACTTCAACAGTAATAAGAGTAACAGACACTTTGAAGAGTGACTGAGGTATAGTATGGTGGCCTAATCATTGGATTCTCAGACTTGAGACCTGAGTTCAAGTCTCGGTTGGTCATTTCTGGGGTGTTTAACTTTACCAACCAAGAGCCAACATACTAAAGAACACTTAAACATTACTAAGAGATGTGCGACTGAATGGTGTAGTAGTCTAATTATCACACTCACAGCACATAAGATTCCATTTCAAATCAGAAGTTTAATTTAATTTTAATAATTGAAGACTAACATACAAATGAATATGACTAAAATTAACCTGAAGAATGTGTCTGGTGTTGGTGTAATGGTCAAAGCATCTGGTTTTATGTGCAACAAGAGACAACTGCATTAAACAAACTGAGTTATAGTGTAGATGTCCAATGTTCTCAGAACATGAAGACAATATCACTGTTTTTTAGGCTATACTACTTAGGCCTCAGCCATCTAAACACTTCAATTTCAATCCAAAAGCCATAATTCAATGTTGCACAAAGACGTTGTTATGAAGTCTTTTCTACAATAGCCTCTAATACCCAGACTTTTATTTAGCATTCCTCTCTGTCCACTGGGGGGCGCACACAATCAGCGTACGGACGCCGTCCATACACCGTGCATACGACGTCCAAGTCAGACCTGCCATACACCAAAAAACAACCAAAAAACAGCCATTACCAGGCGAGCGTTCTCACGCCGTCTATACGACGTGCATACGCCGTCCAAAGTCAGACGTCCATACACACACACACACACACACACACACACACACACACACACACACACACACACACACACACACACACACACACACACACACACACACACTCTATTGTGGACTACAGGTCCTAGTGTCATGATATAAAAGGTGGTTGAGTGGTTCTCAACCTTTTCAGGCGGCGACCGCAAAATAATCATATTTTAACTGGGGACCCCCCACCCTGATGAGCACTAAGAGTTGAGGCATTACATTTTGTATAACATGGTTCTATTGTGAAAATAGCAGATCTACATGCTCACGCCTCGCAACGCCTTTCTAATATTTGACAATTTGGTCAATGTTTAATACACCAGTCTATACTCTTAAACGTAATGTTGATTTGTTTACTGTTGAGAGAAAACAACATTGCACATTAAGTTAATCATCTAGGGACCCCCCAAAATAATTTGGGGACCCCCCTGGGGGGGTCAACAAGTTGAGAACCACTGTGTTAGCAGACTGGTATTTGTCCAAAGAGATGTACAATTAGAGCATAAATATGTTGTTGTAGTTTACTGGGACTGAATCTGATCCCACTTCGTCAGTATTCAGCATAAGTAGGCAGTGTTTCTCAACCTTTTTTCTGCATGGGCACACTTTTCATGTCCCAAGAATCCATAGGCACACCAACATAATACAGGGGTGTAAATATTGTCACTGTCGGGAAGAAATCTTGTATCTCCAAGTTTCAAATGCGTACATTTCTTTGAAAAGTAAAGCCCTGCTTCATCATGCAAGGCTGTTGCACAACAGTAGTGAAAACAGCAGATCTACAAGCACACAACGCCTCGCACGTCACTATTTTAAATCATTTTTAAAATGATAAATACAATACTGGCTTTCAAGCAGTTTCAAGGGGCACACTTGACCCTTCTCAGGGACATACCAAAGGTCCCCAGGCACAGTGGTTGAGAAACACTGGGCTAAGTGAAGCTAATCCACTTCACGTTATCACAAATATTAGGCTACTCAACTGCAAGTGAAACCTCTTCCTTTTTAACCCTGGATGAGGCAGTTTGATGACTGAATATTATCATCTTACACATTGTTTACCCCTGAGACCGCTCATCATAAAAATGTTTAAAACATGATAACATTGTATACATTTACACACATTCATTCATACATATACTGGGAATAAATTAAATCAATGCATATCGTTCTTAAAGTTTATTTTTGGCATTGCAAAATGAGTAAAATTCAAGCCACTCACAAGAGTTTTCACAAATCAAATTGATTGATTACAAGAAAAATAGAAAAATAGAATAGAAAAATGTAAAATGATTTCTATTAAAGAATGACACTTTAATCTACTGTCTATAATCGGTAACCAGCAGGCACATAAAAGAACAAAATCATTAACATCACAATCATTCAGTTTCTATTTTGGGCACGTTGGGTTTTCAAACTTTTTTTTCTCCATAAATGCTTATGGCATCACTGTTTCAAACAGCAGGGTGTAAATGAATACTATCTTATGACTTAAAATGTGTGTTTGGCGCCCTCTACTGGGTGGAAGATGTTGGCACAGCAATGTGTTTTTCATACAATTTTATTCATTCTTTGCATTTATTTTAACGATGGGAACAAGTGGCAACAGTCCGCCATTCCGAAACACCGCTATTCCGAAGCAGGGTTAGGGTTAGGTTTAGGGTTAGGGTTAGGGGTAGGGTTAGGGGTAGGGTTAGGGTTAGTTAGGGTTAGGGTTAGGGTTAGGGTAAGGGTTAGGGTTAGGGTTAGGGGTAGGGTTAGGGTTAGAAGTCAACGTTCGGAATAGCGGTGTTTCGGAATGGCACTTCACTGTACACAGTAAAATCAAGTGTCAGTTTAATTCTGGTTCAAAGCTACAGACTGGGACTTTTAATGAATAAAAGGTTATTTTCTTCAATGGTAGAATATAGTCTATCTTCATTTCTCCAGGGCCGGGGTCTTTGAGGGGGTGGAACTAAATTGACCCTCAGATTTACGGGAATCCATGGCCTCCCATAACGACCGCGCAACCATGTATCAGTGGCCTCAGCATGTCAGATTGAACATTTTAAAAGGATGAGGTCCTACCGAGATTTGAACTCGGATCGCTGGATTCAAAGTCCAGAGTGCTAACCATTACACCATAGAACCGGACGGTACCGTCGGCGAGGTATATTTAATTTTAATAGTGACAATGTATGTTCTTTTTTTGTACGAGTAAACTACGTGCATGGCTCGATACGACGATAGCACCTGCGTTGTAGTGAAATATTCCGTGTTGTCGTCTACACGGCACAATTTAAGCTAAGTAGCTGGTGATTAGAGTTAGGCTAGCTAAGCTAATGCTAATGAAGGCTACTGGCTACACTGGAGATCCCCGAAAACATGCATGCTGATGATGCAGTCAGCACTCAGAGTCAGCAGTCGACATTATTCTTATTTTTTAGGTGCAAAAGAGGGGGCTGAATGTGTGTTTTTTGTTTCAACACAATCACCTGACGTCTGTTATTATGATCATCCATTCAGTAAACATTATTACCATTTTACCGTCTCACTCAGTCAGAACACAACGCACAGAGGGCGGTGTGTTAACAGAAAACCACCACATTGGGGCAGCAACGTAACAACTGTGTGGTGATGTGGTCACTGGTCACACAGTGCTGTCTAGAACATTTTGTAACAAGGCAGTGCTGATTGGATAACTCACATAGGCCTAGTCATAGTGATGCTAAAGTTCCTCGTCTTCAGGTTGTTAACATAAACCTGCAGGTTTTTGTTTTTGAGCAGTGCTAACCGCTCCTACGTCTGGCTTTGTGTGTTTGTATGAGTGTCCGTATGAGCACGGAACTCCATGTTTGGAGATCTATAACTAACGTGACACAGAATGGCCCATACAAGGAGACATGCACGTGTCGTGTGTCAACGTGTTTGACTTTGATACCATGCAAATATTTTTGTTTTCCTGTAATAAAACTGAGGAAGAAGTGGAGGCGGACACAGATTTATTCAAAGTTTCAGGGGATAAACCCACCCATCTTTTCTCCAGGGACTACTTTCAGCCAGACCTGTCAAACCAATCTGCGCGCTCGTTAAAATGCAACATTAAAATGCTACCGTAACATAACTGACAGAAACATGGAGGTGACATAAAGTTCACTGTGTTGAATTACCCATCTCCAGCAGGTTTCAAGTCTCTGCAGGTTAATGTCCATGTATCCGTGTGCTGAAATGAAACCGATGGCTTCCTGGAGGGTATGAAAAACCCTTTCAAAATATGTGTTTGGAAATGATTGTTTTACATTTCATACACGGCAGCAGTTAACAGGTTATAAATGATGAACACCCATAGCTTTTATGTAGTCCTGCAGTAAACTTACAGAGTTTTTGATCAGTAGGAAATCAATTGATTTGTTTCTAATTAGGCCTACCTTTAGCTTACCGTATAATGACTTTCTGTATGCATGCATAATTTGCTTTGATTTACAAGTAACACGTTCTATATACAATTTTTATGTAGGTTTAAGTACATTTTGACCTGATATTTTGTGAGGCTGCTATGGGGACGAGTAACCAGTCAAGTTCAATGCTATACAAATGAAATCAGCCAATCTTATTAAGATACAGTATACTTGCTTTTCATGATCATTCAGCCTTTTAGGTGGTGAAGACTGCAGCTGTAAACTATACCGGTATGTAAAATCAGCCCCCTTATTTCCCTATTTTTGGGCAGGTGTCCACATGTCACGTAGGCCTACGTATATATGTGTTGAATAGGTGCTTGATCTACCTATGTTCTTCTTGGATTACTATTGCTGTGCATTTAATGTTGATTGATATTGATATATTGATGTATCACCTTGCTTATTGTAAATCGCTCTGGATTAGCGTCTAGTAAATGCCTAAATTGCATTTCAAAAATGTCCCTTTTTATAGCGAAGGTCTACTACAAACTCAAAATGTGTCGCATCACGAAATGTTGAGAGCTTGACTGTAGATTACAATTATTTTCACCAGAGATCCGTACAAGGCCCTCCTCCCTCTGCGAGCCCCACGGGAGGATTCTCTGTTGGCTGCTCTGTTTATATGTGCAGCAGGTCTAGAGGTCACTCAATGGTTTGTAATCCTTAGTCCACACACACACACAGCCTTGTCATCACAATCCTCCCAACGCCCCACCCCCATCCCACTTTATTTTCTGTAAATACATCTATTATTGCTTTTAGCGTCGTAAACGTATTATTGTATAATGATGAATTGAGCACAGTGGACCACAATAGAAACAAGCCCCCTCGTGTTATCCTCTTAGCAGAGCATTGCACTAGTATTCCCGCACTGTTTGCAAACAATCCATAAAAAGCCAATACCCTCATAGGATAACAACCAGTGCCTATAGCCAGCCGCATTAACCCTATAGCGCCCATGTTCCAGGCACATCATAATAACAGGCAAACATTCTGTGAAAATAAATCAGACTGTGTATGAAGGTACGTATAGAGTTTAAGCGGTTAAGTGGTTAATTTAAGCATGTCCATTTGAAGTGAACATTCAGGATTGTACTGTTTACATTGTGTATGTTGTGGCTGTGTGTGCCAGCTCCATGCATCCATAGCTTAAGTAGGCGGTATGACACTGCTGTCTCACGGCTTAGGCTATACCAACAGCTTATCTCTCTCTCTCTCTCTCTCTCTCTCTCTCTCTCTTTTACACATACACACACACACACACACACACACACACACACACACACACACACACAGCCTTGTCATCACAATCCTCCCAACACATGAGCGCACCACTCCCACTTGACCCGTCGCACTGCCTCCTTTAGTGTCCAGGACCACACGTACATATGCACGCACACACTCGCACACTCGCACACACGCACGTCGCACACAACTAGGCACAAGCATATCGTCGTTGTCGGGTGGAACCCTTGCATGTCCAAAACCTTCCCTTTTTATTTAAAAACGATCAAAAATAGAGAAAATAGCCGATCGGCTATTTTCATTAGTTGTGTGTGATAGTCTTGTATGATGAAGCAGGTCTTTGCTTTAGGGTGGGGGGGGGGGGGGTAAAATGCAAATTTGAAACTGCCCGACAGTGACGATATGAGCAGCGAGCATACACATGCGGGCCGTCGACCCGCTTATGCCCGAATTCTATTTCGTCACTGGGGCAGAAACCTCGTATCTCCAAGTTTCAAATTTGTACGTTTTTTTTGCAAAGTAAAGCCCTGCTTCATGACACAAGGCCGTCTCACAAAAGTAGTGAAAACAGCAGATCTACAAGCACACAACGCGTTGTGTGCTTGTAGATCGGCTGTTTTCACTAGTTTAGTTCATTTTTTAAAATGATATAAAATAAAATAAAAATGGTTTTGGACATACAAGGTTTTCACCCGACAACGACGATTTGGTTGAGTGTTAGTTGTGTGTGCAGATCTACAAGCTCACGGCACGCCGCCCACGTCCTCCCAAGGATGGGCGGTGAATCGATAATGTGCCTTGAAGACTGCAGCAGAGACGCAGGAACGTGACCATCTGACGGGATGTAAGCTCGTCTGCTTAAGCCGCGCTGCTTCAGTCTACACGGTCACCGCAACATGCCGCAGGGCGGAGGTCAAACCAACAAGCACTCTAATCCCGTCGTTGGGGAACGGAGAATAAGCATTTTTACATGAGCCGATCATTTCCCTCGGGTCAAACTAAATAGACGTTAAGACCACTTAACCTGAATGATAGGCAATGTTTTTTACTATATATATATATATATATATATATATATACTGTATGATGAAGCAGGGCTTTACTTTGTGAAAGAACGTACACATTTGAAACTCGGAGATACGAGGTTTCCGCCCGACAACGACTATATATATATATATATATATTAGTCCCCCCAGGAATCCGCGATTCCGCGATCACAGAATTTTTCGCGGAACTCGCGACCACCCGCGGATTTCACGGCCATTCGCGGACTTTTCTGACGGCCGCGGAATAACAGTTGCGAGTGGCAGCAGAGCGGCGGGAGTAGTTATTACTACTATTATAAAACGATGTGTACATGGTTTGATCAGTGGCCACCTCATACAGAGCCTGGGGAATAGCTTAGCTTCCCTCCTTCTAGCACTGACGCTGTATTGGTCCGGTCCCACATTCGTTCCTGACAGAAACTGTGTCCTGAACTATAGTTCCTCTCTATGCCTCTATGGTCCTGGCAATAACAATGCTAATGCAGAAGAGAATAAATAAATATTACACCCATACTAGGTAGTAGGTAGGCTATCCTCTAAAATGTGGTTACTATGGGCATGGTTTGGATGACAATATAGTCTTTGCAACAGAAAGTAATTATTAAAAACAATAGCAATTAAAAAATAATAGATTTAATATTAGATTTTTATTCTCAAAAATGATTATTTGATTATTCTAACCACTAATTACAATTAATTGTAGCTATTTCATGAAGGGTTTTACTTTATTGTTAGAACTATACAATTTTCTGCTTGATAACTGGTCATTTCAGGTTGTTTTTTAATGTCCACGGAATCAAGAAATGTTCTCCGCAGAATTCCGCAGAATCAGGATTGTTCTCCGCTGAATCAAGACTTTTTCTCCGCGGATTCCTGTGGGGACTAATATATATATATATATATATATATATATATATATATATGTATTCAATAAAACTAATTACACTGAAAACAAGCAGAGAGTATTGTGTTATCAGCTTGCACAGTGTTGCAGAGGTCATTGTAATGACAACGTGTTGCTTAGTGATGCGCCAATCAAGTTCCGGTACCCAATGTTGGTCAGGTTATTGCATCGGTTCTCTCTCTCTCTCTCTCTCTCTCTCTCTCTCTCTCTCTCTCTCTCTCTCTTTGTTGCAATCTCCCTCCCTCCCACCATCTCCTCCCCACTACTCTTCCTCTCTCGCTCTCTCCCTATCTCTCTCTCCCCCTAGTCTCTCCCTCTCTGTAGCAATCTCCCTCCCACATGCTCCCTCTCTCCCTCTCAGAGGGAGCTCTGGTCTGCTTCCACAACAGAAAGCGTTACCTAACAACACTGACATCAGGGACCCGCATGCTGGTCATATATGGGTTGTGTGTCATGTCAGTACTGTGATGTCAGGTATGGCCAGACAGACAGTCAACTTGAACATTGCAGATTAGCAGAACTACAAGCTGCAGATGTAGGTTATTATTTTCTCCATCATATGAAGGATAATTCAGGCTTAAATGGTTAAAATATTAATTTCTCTGAAGCATTTCAACACCACGCTGGCAGCAAATATGAGTCAGTATGGCTCACTATCAGAACCAAAATGAGCAGGACTTTATTCTGTGTGTTAGGAATGTGTCACAGTGTCACTGGTTCAGAAACATTGCCGTTCAGAAGATTGACTTCCATTATTCTAAATGGAGGTGTCACCTAAACCTAACCTAAACCCTAACCTCAGTGGGGTTATTTCTGAATGGGGATGTTTCTAAGTGGGGGTGTTTCTGAATGGAGGTCTGCTCCCAGTTCGGTTCAGGGAACTCAAAACAGACAGACACTAGTCTAGGCCCGTGGTTCTCAACACCTGGCATTGCGAGGTGTTGAGAACTATTTTCACAATAATCTTCTGTGGAACCGGGTCAAACTAAATGTAATGCCTCAACTCCTGCAGTAGGCCTATATTCCAAGTGCTTGTCAGGGTGGGGAGGGTCCAAAGCTCAAATGACCACCCAAGTTCAAATTGATTGATTTGATTGATGATTTTGGGGGAGTCCCGGCCTGAAAAAGGTGCCCCCCGAAAATAGGCGATCTACAAGCTCACAACGCTGCGTGTCACGACGCACTGTGAGCTTGTAGATCCGTTACTTTTGGCGAATGTCCCCCCACCCCCACCCCCCGAGAATGGGGACGCTATAGGGTTCAAGTGGTTAAGCCTGCGAGCATGGCACAGAGATGCATGGTATGCGGTACATACTAACAATAGGGACAATAGGCGCTCAGATTTAGTGTGAAGTGGACAGCACAAGACCTGTTAACAAATAGCGGACTATAAATGTCAGTCTATACGTTGAGTGGCATTCTTCCCGCGAGCACAACAACGGACAAAGTCGTGCCACTGACAAATCGGCTCGCCTGACGAATACGACCCATGGCAGCCGAGCAGCAAAATGTCACAGTGAAAGAACAGCGTTGAACGTGCAGTTACAGAAGCACTGATGATACTGCATTATCGTCGTTGTCGGGTGGAAACCTTGTGTGTCCAAAACCGTTCGTTTTGCATTCATCATTTTAAAAAATGATTTAAACTAGTGAAAAAAAAAAGTGCTTGTAGATCTGCTGCTTTCACTACTTTTGTGCGGGAGGAGGCTCTCTCCATTCCGACATGTCGCCACTCCGAAATTATTGTCGGAGTGGCGACACTCCCATGGGCCTAAGGTTTAGGGTTAGGGTTAGAGATAGGGTTAGTGTCGGAATGGAGACATGTCGGAAAGGAGACATGTCGGAGTGGAGAGATGCACTCCTTTTGTGCGACGGCCTTGTATGATGAAGCAGGGCTTTACTTTGTGATAAAACATACAAATTTGAAACTTGGAGATACGAGGTTTCTGCCCGACAGTGACGATATGAAGGACAAGGACTTGATCCGTTGAGTGTTACACTTATGACTGTCAAAAGCTCAACCGCTTTCAACGGTAACAGGAAAACTCGACCTAAAACAAACTCGACCCAAACTCGTTTCCCAACGGGTCTGTGGCCTTAAGCTGAATAGACCAAAATTCTAATCTTTGCTTCTGGGGGTCCCTGGAATAAAATATTTTGCGATGGGGGTCCGTGGCCAAATACATGGATCCCTATCGCAAATTATTTTGTTCCAGGGACCCCCAGAAGCAAAGATTAGATTTTTGGTCTATTCTGCATCTAGCTTAAGGCCACAGACCTGTTGGGAAACGAGTTTGGGTCGAGTTTGTTTTAGGTCGAGTTTTCCTGTATTCCTTTCAACCCGGCGTTTACTTTAGTTTTACTTTATTAGCACACTGTATATAAAAAAAAGGAAACATACATATCAAAAATGAAACAAGGTATTGTGCAAGAAAAAGGCTCATTTGGAATGCTTTCCTTGATGGAGGAGATCGTTAAAAAGCACACATAAAACAAAATGCGTCCCTATTTTTGGGCATGTCATAATCAACATTTTACAAGATTTGTATATCTTGTAAAATCCTCACACACACACACACACACACACACACACACACACACACACACACACACACACACACACACACTAGAATCCCCAGCAGAGCCTACAAGGCAGTGTGTGTGTGGCTCTTGCCTCAGTGGCGTCAGTTCAGCAAAAGCTAGGGTATGGCAAAGATGGGACTCCTCATGGAAAATAGGCATTACATTTTGGATAACATGGTTCTATTGTGAAAATAGCAGATCTACATGCTCACAACGCCTCGCAGTGAGCATCTAGATCGGCTATTTTCACAATGTCTGAAAAAAAAAGACTTTTATCAGTTTTTTACACAGGTTTCTACGGTTTCTTGTGCTGGATATGGCAGCCTGGAACGGTTGTTCAAGTGCAGCTAAACTTAGCATGTTAGTAAACGTGCCACAATTAACAATAATGCATTGCACCTGTGCAGCTGACCTGCGGAACCTGGTAATATACCATTTTGTCAAGCTGGGGAGAACACAAGTGTGGAGAATATAATTATAATACCTTGTTAAAGTGACCATCTATACTATAATTTTGCGAATGTCTGAGTGAGTGAGTGAGTGTCTGTCTGTCTGTCACAGCGTTTCTCCTCAGTGGCTGGAGCAATTGATCTGAAATCGCATCACCATAAGCATATGAACACACCTGACATAACTGTGAAGCCCGTTTGTCACTTTCACAAATCGTATGCTGTATATTAGCATTTTTATGGTGTATCTACTATCTATTCTGCATCTAGCATGAGGCACATCTATTCTGCATCTAGCTTGAGGCAAAATGTTTAACCAGCTCTGTGTGTGTGTGTGTGTGTGTGCAGGCAGGCGGGTGTGTGTGCAGGTGGGTGTGTGTGCAGGCGGGTGGGCGGGCGGGCTGGGGGGGGGGGGGGGGGACAGTATCTCTGTAGCCATTAAACGAAACGGGTTTCTTACATTGATGCTCCTACATCATGCAAGCACCAGTTAAAGTTACTTTCCATCCCTCATATACTGTGTGCACAGTGCACATCCCATAACCCACACACTGCACATCATTTTGGAGCTCATATCTTTGAACGGGTAAGGGCTAGTTATGTTAACTTTTGCATTTGTAGTTATTTTACCGTAATTTAACAACATAATAACCAGCGCAGATATAGACAAAGAGACATTCATGGATTTATATTCAAAAGTAACTTTTATGTTCCCCCCCCTGGACCCAGGGTATGGCAGCTGCATACCCTTGCCATACCCAATTGACGCCCCTGCTCTTGCCTGGGTACAGTTTGTGGGCTGTGTCAGAGGCGTCCCACCTGGAGGCAGGCTGGGGTGCAAACACGACTTCAGACAGATTTAGAGCCCTTTCTGCTCCGCAGGAATGAAAGAGGAGTGTTTGTGTTGCGTGGCTCGTTCAATAGAGCTCTTGTCGGTAGGAAGCCTTCCATTCCTGAAACGGGGGCCTCCCGGAGTGTGAGGATGCATAACCACACTGTTAAAAAGTCCCATTTTAATTCCAGATTATTTCTCTCTTTTCTCTTTTCGGTCTTGTTTATTTGGTGTGGATAGTGGGTCAATTTTGCCAAGATATTGACAATGTCGCTAAGGGTTTTATAAACGTGTATCGGCAAGTTGTTTAACCCTCAAATACCTGGAACGCGTTACATTTTAACCACTTTAACCATTATTTTGTGCTTTAATTGTTGAAAAATAGCAGATCTACAAGCTCACAGCGTGGCACCGAGTGCCGCGCTGCGAGCTTGTAGAGTCTTTGAACATCTTCGACCCGATCTTTGACCCGACTTCTAAATCCTACCTCTAAATCAGTGGTTCTCAACCTTTTTCATGTCAAGGACCCCCAATATTACATGTATTTGGGCGCAGACCCCCATGTCTCAAAATATGTTGTTCCAGGGACCCCCCAGAAGCAGAGATTTGAGTTACAAAAGTCTGCTTTGAAAAATATACATCGAAAAATGTGCACACATTTTCAAGATTTTTCAAAAATAGCAGATCTACAAGATCGCAGCGCGGCACTCGGTGCCGCGCTGTGAGCTTGTATAACTGCTATTTTTCAATAGTTAAAGCATTGAATAATTCTAGGCATAAATTGGTTTAATCCTTGGGAACTAAGAAAGCTGTCTTGGCCACCTACACGTTCAGCGCATAATTAAATTGGTTTCATCGGCCTTGACTGACTTATTGTTTGCGTAAATGTCTACACAAACATTCTTTCATCATGTCATAATGGGCCCTGGCATGGTGCTTGTAGCAGCAGAAATAACGGCACTTGGAAATGTGGGCTGTGGTTTTCAAAGAACATGTAAAAAAAAAACTCCCACTTGAAGTTCGAGAGTTGGATATGTGTTTAACAGCTGTCTGTGTTGAAATGCACTAAAATATCACCACTCACAAACAGGGCTCGGGCCGAAGGACCTCCCGTCTTCCCAGGCTGATAAAATTAGATTTCGGGAGGACGTAAATTAATTGTGGGATGAATTTGGGACGTGAGTTGAAAAAAAACTGAAACCTAGTGCTAAGTGGTTAAAGTGACCCATTTAGACCTGAGACAGACTCTACAAATGTCTTCTAAACCTGGGGTTCCCAAACGTTTTGGGCGCAAGGCACCCCTAGAAATGTATCTTTCAGAAGCACCCCTACATTATATTCATAATTTTCACTCCCAGCACCTTATATTTATACCATATTTGAGTGATTATGTTGCGAGGAAAACGTTGAGATAATAGCCATTTTGGTTAGAACTGACTGAGAATAACTTTGTACTTCAAGTTTAAAATGAATCCAAATAAATTCCTCAAATTACCTCGCGGACCCCTGGACTTCTGTCGCGGCACCCCAGGGTACCCCGGCCGTCACGCACTTTGAAAAACCCTGTTCTAAATCATCTAAACAGTTTTCTGAAAAAAACTTTTATCAACTTTTTCAAGGGTTAGGGTTAGGGACCCTAACCCCAAAATGATATGTATTTGTCTGCCGACCCCCGTTTCAAAATATTTTGTTCCAGCCTGCACTTCCAGGGACCCTGCAGAAGCAAAGCTTGGAGTTATAAATATATATTCAAAGATTTGCACGCTTTTTCATGATTTTTCAGAAATAGCAAATATACAAGCTCATATCATATCACAGCACAACGTGACTTTGCCTACCCAGGGCTGTATCATTATTGTGTCATTGGATGCAGCCACCACGACCATAGAGCTATATAATTTAAGTATGAGTATAATAGGCCTATATACTGAAAATCCCCACTAATATCCATGAAAGTTGCTCACCCAGCGCATACTGTACATCCCTGGGGACTCCTTTTTGTGTTTGTGTCACAAGCATGAGAACCACTGTGCTACATGAAATGGAGACACACGGGCGCCTACAAATTCACGCCCCCTATTGTGACAGCGGCCCCACTTCGCGTAAGGAAGAACAGTGCACTGCAGCTGCCAATGCAATCCCAATGAAGCATCGTGAAATATCATAATTTCAGTGGTTGACGACTACTGAGGCCATAGCGATTTTTTTGTGTTCTAATTAACACTTATGTTGCGATGATTTTTTCTCTTCAATGTCTCGCGTTGCCATGGTTACCATAGACTTCCATGTAATTGTGCAATTGTGTAAAAAGTGCACGCCCCTGCCTAGATGATGCACCACGTGTGTAGATGCTGTTCACAGCTTTCAAACAAAAAAATCCGCTTGGAAATCCGTTCAGGCATTCATGATTTATCAGCCATTATGTTTTCTTCAGATGTAAACAAACATGGCTGCCATGTTTGAAAGAATGAGTTGGTATGGGGGTTAAACATGCAATTTCGCGATCGCGATCATGCCTAATACATTTCTGGAGGTCCAAAAAAAAAATTTGAAAAAAAAAAAATTTGAAAAAAGATTTTTTTTTTCCAAAAACGGCCCAAACTCGGGAAACTCGGGGTTGGCACAGCGGTAGTACCAAAACAAACTCGGGAAACTCGGGGTTGGCACCATATAAGTGTCCCATGAGTTTAATTTTGCCTTTTTAAAGTGGCATATCTGTCATCTTGATACACTACCTACAATATACCTTAATATACTTCATCTGTGAGTCGCATCTGGCTTCTTCCAAACAGAGTCTTGCAGGTTATTTTTGGATCAATACTAACCTGGAGAATCCACTCTGTAGTTGAAAAAGTCGGGATCCTCAAAGTCGGCGCTCATAAACGCACAGCAGTATAGACAGTGATGTCACTGAAAAGCGACAGGTTCTGTGTCTGCCGTTTCCCCTCTTCTCTGTTAACATTATGGGTAATCCATTCAAGTGGCAAATTAAACGTGACATACACCATGTATTTAGCAAACAAGAAGATATGTTGTCAGGGTCAGGCCATACGTTTGAAAACATATTTTTATTTAAATCAATATAGTCTTCAGTTCGTGTAGGATTATTTTAATATTAGGCTAACCACAGTTGAATTGCAATGACTTTCTATGGGCTGAATTGCAGTTCACCGTTCTCCCTTACCCGAAGCGGGCCGCTGTTTCAATTGTGGGTGTGAATTTGTAGGCGCCCGTGTGTCTCTATGGAACAGAGCCTTCGTTAGTATCCTTGGTAACACCTGTGAAGGAAGTGAGAAGAGGCCAAATTTCTCTCCAAAATAGCTGCTGTACATAAAGCTCTAGAGTAGGGGTCTTCAACGTTTTCAGGCCAAGGACCCATTAGTTGAGAGAGAGATGAAGCAGGGACCCCCACAACCTTACCATGGATTTCATATAGTTTTCATCGTTTGACAGCACAATCATCTGTGTATTTTGGATTCACGTCAATTTGTGTTTTCAGATATTTAACCACTTGAACCGTTAATAATTAATAAACTCGACCTTTTACTCAGTACTTAGTCTGCTCTTTTTCCCCGCTACACCAAACCTCTTTGCCGAAAATAGCCGATCTATAAGCTCACAACGCCTCGGCTATTTTTGGCAAAAGTTCTCTGAACACTAGAGTTCAAGTGGTTAATATAAAAAAGGGGAAAAAAGTTTCAATCACACAAAGATTTGGAGGACCCCCTGTAGTAACTCTGAGGACCCCTTAGGGGTCCCGGACCCCCTGTTGAAGACCCCTGTTCTAAACCCTAACAGTTTTTTGATCAACTTTTTCAAGGACCGCCGACCCCCGTTTCAAAATATGTTGTTCCAGCCTGCACTTCCAGGGACCCTGCAGAAGCAAAGCTTGGAGTCAAGAATATAAATATTCAAAGATTTGCACGCTTTTTCATGATTTTTCAGAAATAGCAAATATACAAGCTCATATCACAGCACAACGTGACTTTGCCTACCCAGGGCTGTATCATTATTGTGTCATTGGATGCAGCCATCAGGACCATAGAGCTATATAATTTAATTATGAGTATAATAGGCCTATATAGTACTGAAAATCCCCATAGACTAATTTCCATGAAAGTTGCTCACCCAGCGCATACTGTACATCCCTGGGGACTGCTTTTTGTGTCTGCGTCACAAGCATGAGAACCACTGTGCTACATGAAATGGAACAGAGCCTTCGTTAGTATCCTTGGTAACACCTGTGAAGGAAGTGAGAAGAGGCCAGATTTCTCTCCAAAATGGCTGATGTGCATAAAGCTCGGGTCTTCAACGTTTTCAGGCCAAGGACCCCTTAGTTGAGAGAGAGATGAAGCAGGGACCCCCACAACCTGTTAAAGGTGATACACCATGCATTTAAAAAGTATTTATGTCATATTGTCCATAATGTCCCAAAAATGTTTTTCAAAAGGTTTGAGGCTAAATTACCACTCCTGAATAGAGAGCCTCTCTCATTTTTTAATGGCTCTCAGAGCATTTTCAGCTGCAGTACCACCTTTGGCCTGAACTGCGCCACCCCGCAGTTCAGGCGTGGCGCCTGAACTGCGCCATGCCGTTTTTTGAAAAAAACGGCGACGGCAGCAAATCTGTACAGCCTGTTTTGAGAACCCGTGGGATGCTTTTAACCTCCGCCTTCCCAAAACCATAGAAAGACACAACGGTCAGAAATGGGACTTTGTGAGGATAGAAGGTGCTAGTGGGACCCCAAAAAAGGTTTTAAAATAGGAAAAGTGAAATTTCATGGTGTATCACCTTTAGCACAATCATCAGTGTATTTTGGATTCACGTCAATGTGTTTTCAGATATTTAACCGCTTGAACCGTCAATACTTAATAAACTTTTTACTCTGTACTTAGTCTGCTCTTTTTCCCCTCTACACCGCTGCGAGGCGTTGTGAGCTTGTAGATCTGCTATTTTTGGCTACAGTTCTCAGAATATGGATGCTAGAGTTCAATGGTTAATATAAAAAAGGGGGGAGAAAAAAAACAAGTTTCTATCACACAAAGATTTGGAGGACCCCCTGTAGTAACTCTGGGAACCCCCTAGGGGTCCCGGACCCCCTGTTGAAGACCCGTGCTCTAGAGCATTGCAGCAGAAGTGGTTATCTGGTGCCACAAAAAAATCTCCCATGCATTCATTTTCCCCATAGACTTTTACAAAGATATTTAAAACAATTGTGTTAAGCCTAGAACCAAGCCATCCAGGATGGCAGTGAATCATGACCATACAACCTTTGATCCTGTATAAAAACCCATTTTAATTAGGTCTAGGATGCGATTAATTTTTTTTTTAATTAATTACAGGCTTTGTAATTAATTAATCGTAATTAATCGCATTTTAATCGCATATTAATATTTTACCCGAGAAGCATTTTTTTCAAGTAAAACACATTTTGTTGTACGAGTGAATCAACGAGTGAGTTTTTTTAATCTAAATTTCACATCCACTGGGCCAAGCAAAGCACTCTGATCGACTACTTCTCCCTTTGCGTTTGTTGTCTCTTCTTGGTTGGTGCATCTCTATGATTGGTATGCCCGAAACTGAAGGTTCTGTGGTGCAAAAACTAAGTGTGATTAAAACGCGTTAATTTTTTTTTATCGCGTTAATTTTCTGTAATTAATTAATCGCAATTAATCAGTTAAAGTCTCAGCCCTAATTTTAATATTTAATTATTTGATGTTAGATTTAATAAATAGGCCTACCCTTTGTTTAGCGTTTTTCAAAACTGTCTTTTCACAAGAAACAAAGGTTTCATGGTCATGATTCACTGCCATCCTGGATGGCTTGGTTCAAGGCTTAACATAGGCCTAATTGTTATAAATATTTTCATGAAAGTCTATGGGGAAAATGAACAGGACATTTTTTAGAGGCACCAGTAAACCACACCCACTGTGATGCTCTATTGCAGGCAGAGGGTATTAGTCCATGGGCCAGACGGGTTGTCGGTATCAAAAAGGTGGCAAAGGTTACCATGCATTTTTGAAAAGCTCTATATCTGTAGATTATATTTTGGTATGATAACCCTTTCTGAGACACAGCTAAATTGGTGTTATCAGCCTCTAGAGTTGGTGTCCCATTAACATTACATTACAGGAAAAAAGGTAAAATAATTAATCTGCTTTTAGTAGCATAAGAGGGGTCAAACTAGGGGTTTTTCATGATGCCGAATCCATTGCAAGCATCTGTTTTGCACAACAAACATTCCTTGGGCTATAAATGGCCTCAGAAGACGATGCATGTATGGGTGTGCATTCATGTTAGTCGGAGGCCTTAGGGTTTTATTTCTCATGCTAATCAGTCTAAAAGCGCCAAATTTTGCACAGATGTAGCCCAGGGCATGCTCTAATGATTTAGCTAGGGCGCCCGAGTCGGTGACCTTCGGGCTCCAGAAAACATCCACAAAACTCTGAAAAGTGATGACTCATCACCTTTCATCTCTAAACCATTGTTTTTCTGGAGCTGTGGCGACCCTGAAGGTCACCGACTCGGGCGCCCTAGCTAAATCATTAGAGCATGCCCTGGGCTACATCTGTGCAAAATGTGGCGCTTTTAGACTGATTAGCACGAGAAATAAAACCCTAAGGCCTCTGACTAACATGAATGCACACCCATAGATGCATCGTTTTCTGAGGCCATTTATAGCCCAAGGAATGTTTTTTGTGCAAAACAAATGCTTGCAATGGATTCGGCATCATGACAAACCCCTAGTTTGACCCCTCTTATGCTACTAAAAGCAGATTCTTTTTTTGCTTTTTTTCCCCTGTAATGTAAAGTTAATGGGACACCAACTCCAGCGGCTGATAACACCAATTTAGCTGTGTCTCAGAAAGGGTTATCATACCAAAATATAATCTACAGATATAGAGCTTTTCAAAAATGCATGGTAACCTTTGCCACCTTTTTGATACCGACAACCCGTCTGGCCCATGGACTATATGGGATGCCAAAGAGTTGTTTGACACCCATGGTTACATGACCCCTGAGACCATGGGCATTTTTAGACCCTTTTAGGGCTGCTCAAGCAGGGGCGTCAATTGGGTATGGCAGGGGTATGCAGCTGCCATACCCTGGGTCCAGGGGGGGAAATAAAAGTGACTTTTTACTGGTTATGTTATGTTGTTAAATTACAGTAAAATAACTACAAATGCAAAATTTAACAAAATGCGGTCACTTGAACAAGGATAACCTAAATTCGGACTAATGAACCTTCGGACTAATGAACCTTAATTATATTCTCCACACTTGAATTCTCCCCATCTTGACAAAATGTTATATTACCAGGTTCCGCAGGTCAGCTGCACTGGTGCAATGCATTATTGTTAATTGTGGCACGCAGGCCCGGATTTATATGACATGAGGCCCCTGGTTAAGGGGAAATAAAGAGGCCCTCGTGCGCGCGCAAAAATTCCACCTCCGGTCCACCTGACCACACCGTGACCTCACCTCCGGACCGGCCCGTGTATAATGTGACTGTGTATCCTCATTGGCTCATTGGAAGGGTCTGAAGCGGATACAGAAGTGGGGTTTGTGTGCATGTGTGTAGCCTATGTGTGTGGAAAGTACCGGATACATAGAGTGGGCGAGCTTTAGACTGCTCTAAGCTTTCAGGGCAGCTACATGCAGTGCGGCCAGCAGAACAGAAGCTCTCAATGTTATTACCAAAATAAAACAAAATGTACTGTAACTAAACACAAATATCACTTTATTTGGATTGCAATATTTTAAAATGTCATCATTAAATTAACTCATTCAGGGTCTTTTCAAATGGCTTAGTTCCACACCACCTCCCTCTCCATAGACTTCCATGTAATTCAAAGTGCACGAATCATGCCTAGATCATATGCATCACGCGTGTGCACACTGTTCACAGCTTTCAAACAAAAAAATCCGAATGGATATCCGTTCAGGCATTCATGAGCTAGCTAGCATGTTTTCTTGAAATGTCAACAAACATGGCTGCCATGTTTGAAAGATGGAGTTTGTATGGGGGTTAAACATGGAATTTCGCGATCATGCCTACTACATTTTTTGGGGTAAAAATTTTTTTTTTTGGAAAAAAAATCTTTTTGAAAAAAAAAAATCGGGGGCCCCCCTCCCCCTCCCCCTGAGGCCCCTGGGCGCGTGCCCACCCTTGCCCAATGGTAAGTCCGGCCCTGCTGGCACGTTTACTGACATGCCAAGTTTAGCTGCACTTGAACAACCATTCCAGGCTGCCATATACAGCCCAAGAAACCGTAGAAACGGGGGAAAAAAAATAAAATGTACTTCTTAAAATAAATGTATCATGCCTGTTGCTAATGTGACCAGGGCACTTAGGCCCGGAAACAGGAAGCCCGACAACGCCACTCTGGGAATTGCACCCAGAGAATATCTTATAGAGTAGACATATGACACAATATACATTGAATACCCAATCACAGGTTTAGTAAGGAATATGAGCAGAGACGTGTATTTCCAGTTAAAGAAGAACACTTATTTTATTTATAACTCAAGGCAGAATTAAATACCATGATAAGGCTTCAAATACGAGCAGTTCATGAGGTCAGATATTATCAATTACAAGATACTATTTAAAATGTAGTACAAACTATATCAATGTCACAAGAGTTAAAATCACAATACCGCCCTACAGTACCAGTAGCTGGGGTGCCAATTATATGCCATACACACAGGAGGAAGGCAGGGAGTGAGGGGAAAGAGGTCAAAGTCTCACCGCCACCAAAAGCGCACACAAGCACACTTGAATTCACACTGCAAAGACACAAAAGTATGTTAGACACAATAAACGGGAATAAGCATGCAGCAAACATTAGGCCTATCATACACTGAAAGACCCAATGCCACCTACCACCCGTGACCAACCAACTGTTGTAACTTGTGGCTACAAATATGGCCCACTGGTACTACTGGCACAACCTGAGCCAATTAGGCTATAATTCTGAGTTTATATTATTATAATTCTGCCACGAGCTGGTTTGCACGAAGCAATAATCAAAATGAACCTAAACTAAACCAAAATAAGCCCAAAGAAAATAACTAAATACGGTAATCAAAATAATAAGGACAAAAACAGGGGCACAGAGCTCCTCCTATTAACAGAAGAACAAATATTAACAATACAATTTAAAACAATTTAGAACACAAATAGCCATACAGGCAGCCCTTTACCTCATTGAGAGCCACATTAGGCAAAGAGAGGCCATGCTGTCATCGCATCGTGGTGAGGCCACACGTCATGAGCCACCCGGAGCTGAACAGCACCACATGCGATACCGCATATGAAGCCATGGCATGGAGGGGTCCACGCGGTCAGTGCTCCGGCTGGTCCACAAGACAACAGGTGGCTCCCTTTTATTCAGGACAGCTGAGACACCTGGCTGAATAAAAGGGAGCCACACCCAGCCACCAGAGTAGCTGGCTGGCTTGTGGTGTTTGCCTGGTGGTGTATTGGGTCGTAAGTGCTAGAGCTTCATTGATGGTATGCACGGTCCTCACCTGTATGTTTTAGTAGATATGATTCTAGTTCTGGGCTTAATATGAGTGTTCTTTAATGTTACAGACATGACGGTGGGAATCCCCTTGTGGGATAGGCTGTTATTTCCCCCCACCTGTCAATAGGCCTATTAGCCTCGTATGGGGATTCGCATGCGGAGCCGCTGTCTATCTAGCTCTTGATGTTTCTGTTGCCTTGTGGACCAGCCGGAGCACTGACCGCGTGGACCCCTCCATGCCATGGCTTCATATGCGGTATCGCATGTGGTGCTGTTCAGCTCCGGGTGGCTCATGACGTGTGGCCTCACCACGATGCGATGACAGCATGGCCTCTCTTTGCCTAATGTGGCTCTCAATGAGGTAAAGGGCTGCCTGTATGGCTATTTGTGTTCTAAATAGTTTTAAATTGTATTGTTAATATTTGTTCTTCTGTTAATAGGAGGAGCTCTGTGCCCCTGTTTTTGTCCTTATTATTTTGATTACCGTATTTAGTTATTTTCTTTGGGCTTATTTTGGTTTAGTTTAGGTTCATTTTGATTATTGCTTCGTGCAAACCAGCTCGTGGCAGAATTATAATAATATAAACTCAGAATTATAGCCTAATTGGCTCAGGTTGTGCCAGTAGTACCAGTGGGCCATATTTGTAGCCACAAGTTACAACAGTTGGTTGGTCACGGGTGGTAGGTGGCATTGGGTCTTTCAGTGTATGATAGGCCTAATGTTTGCTGCATGCTTATTCCCGTTTATTGTGTCTAACATACTTTTGTGTCTTTGCAGTGTGAATTCAAGTGTGCTTGTGTGCGCTTTTGGTGGCGGTGAGACTTTGACCTCTTTCCCCTCACTCCCTGCCTTCCTCCTGTGTGTATGGCATATAATTGGCACCCCAGCTACTGGTACTGTAGGGCGGTATTGTGATTTTAACTCTTGTGACATTGATATAGTTTGTACTACATTTTAAATAGTATCTTGTAATTGATAATATCTGACCTCATGAACTGCTCGTATTTGAAGCCTTATCATGGTATTTAATTCTGCCTTGAGTTATAAATAAAATAAGTGTTCTTCTTTAACTGGAAATACACGTCTCTGCTCATATTCCTTACTAAACCTGTGATTGGGTATTCAATGTATATTGTGTCATATGTCTACTCTATAAGATATTCTCTGGGTGCAATTCCCAGAGTGGCGTTGTCGGGCTTCCTGTTTCCGGGCCTAAGTGCCCTGGTCACACTAAGGTATGGCAACATGACTGGTGTCTTGCGCGCGCGCCTTTGTGCGCGTGCAAGACACCAGTCATGTTGCCATACCTTACCGTTTTCTGAACTGACGCCACTGTGCTCAAGCACCCCTTCAATGTGAACATGTACGGTACAGTAGTGTGGGGAACAGAGCGTTTCAAATCCTCCGACTGCTGTGTATCCCAGATCGTTCTAATTGTTAGTCAGAAGTGGAAATGATCAAACCTTTCATAATGAAAAGATTAGAAATGGAAATAGACTGAACACAAAATAACAAACAGCCATTATGAAAGTCTTCGTGCACCTAAATAAAACGTCCCGCTCTGTTTTTAACCCGGCTAAATATATTTATGACAGACGTGGTACGTACATCCCAAAAATGTGAACCAAATATCTCAGGAATGCCTTGAGGGATTTCTCGTGACATTCGGCACCCCTGTCCACTTGGACTCAAGGATGAGCTGATTAGAAGTAGATGGTCAAAGGTCAAAGGTCAAGATCACTGTCTGTGACCTCACAAATCATGTTCCTTAACATTCCTCCAAAGTCTTCAATCACTACAAATCAATGTCTGTCTGCCTGGAGTCTGGACAGACGCCGATGCTAACTGGTTAGCGATGGTAACTGGTTAGCGAGGGGAATACAGTCTCGGTATGTCTATTTTTCACTTGGATGACTTTGTCCAGCCTATTGTTGGCATGCAGGTTTTTATATTGTTCTCTATTATTCACTCATTAGTGCTGTTTCTGTTACTCAATTTGTTTTATGATATGTATTTGTGTAATCTTCATTTCAGTTGGACTTCCCTGTTTAAGTGAAGGATTTGAATGATTGTTTGAGTGATTGTTGAATCTAAACATTCACTCCTACACCCTTGTGGAACTTATCATGTCATCTAGCAAAATAATAAGTGTGGTTGCCAGTGCCCTATTGCAGGGGTTTTCAAAGTGGGTGACAGGGCACCCTGGGGTGCCGTGACGGCAGTCCAGGGGTGCCGCGAGATCATTTGATAACATTTGGAATTTATTTGGACACTTGAAAAAAAAAATATTTAGTATCATTTTAAACTTGAAGTACAAAGTTATTTTCAGTCAGTTCTAACCAAAATGGCTATTATCTCAACGTTTTTCCTCGCAACATAATCACTAAAATATTGTCACTGTCGGGCAGAAACCTCGTATCTCTAAGTTTCAAATGTGTACGTCTTTTGGTAAAGCAAAGCCCTGCTTCATCATCACACAAGACTGTCGCACAAAACTAGTGAAAACAGCAGATCTACAAGCACACAACGCCTCGCATAGTTTTCACTAGTTTAGTACATTTTATAGATAATAAATACAAAACGAACGGTTTTGGACATACAAGGTTTCCACCCGACAACGACGTTATGCTATAAATATAAGGTGCTGGGAGTGAAAATTATAATGTAGGGGTGCCTCGGATTACAAAAATATTGATGGGGTGCCCTCACTGCCCTGAGACAAAAAAAGTTTGGGAACAACTGCCCTATTGTACTTGTCTGTCTTTCTTTCTTTCTTTCTTTCTTTCTTTCTTTCTTTCTTTCCAGATAAACTTTATTTAAGCGCTACACACTTAGGCCATATGTCAAATCGACCGGCTTCATCAGGACTTGTCTGCATGCATTTAGCTAAGAGATACGTTATAGGCCTATAGTTGAATCATGGATTATCTAACTCTGACTGTTTACAGTGGAAATGTAAGGCCTTTCTCCTCTAAGGTCTCTAAGGTCTTTCTCCAGTGTGGATACGCTGGTGTGCCTTCACTTCACTTGATACAGTGAAACTCTTGTTTAACAGTCTAGTTACACTGTTCACAGTGGTTAGGTTTTTCCCCGTGTGTGGAGACAACGCTGGTGTGTTTTCATGATACTCAACTGACTGAAACTCTCGCCACACTGTTTGCAAAGGTAAGGTTTTTCTCTGGTGTGGATACGCTGGTGTATCTGTCTTCAGAGTACCTGACTGACTGAAACTCTTGCCACACTGTTTACATTGGTAAGGTTTTTCTCCAGTGTGGATACGTGATTCTTCAGAGTATTTAACACACTGAAACTGTGGCTACATTGTTTGCAGTGGTAAGGTTTTTCTTCAGTGTGGGTGCGCTGGTGTGTCTTTAGGTTACCTAACTCACTAAAACTCTTGTCATGTTTATTCCATGTTTACTGATCAATTATAGCAAAGCAATTCTTCTACACATTTATCAACACTGTCTGTCTCAATACATTGCACTCCTCCATGGGTATGCACAATGGTAGGTCTGCTCCTTAAACCTTTGCTCCTACATTTTCTCTTAAGCACCAGTTAAAGTTGCTTCCATCCCTCATATACTGTGTGCACGCCCCATAACACACACACTCAGCTCATAATTTCTGAGCACATAATCTTCGAATGGGCAAGGGCTAGTTACAATAGATTTTACATTCAGTTACAAATAACTTACTCTTCAGTTAAAAACAACACAAAAACTGCATGAATGTTCCTTTAAATATCCTTTGTGGTTTAACCCTATGAAACTGTGAAAATGTCTAAAATTATAGGTACCAGGTAAGTATAGTGCATGAGTTCAAATAAGGATTTGGAGGAAAAAAGGCAATCAATATAATGTTCACCAATCACCTTGATACACCGTCCTAAACTAATCTATACACAAACATAAAATGGTCTGGAGCCAACTACTGAGAGGTCTGCAGAGTTTTCTCCTCCCTTTTAAAAACTAAACCACTGTACCGTAGCATACATTACTGGTGAAGGCAGAGTCACTTGAGCTCTGTATAAGCATCAATCAACAGAAAATGTAAAGTATGGAAATCAACATTCCATAGAGCTATGTCAGTCATGTCATTCCATAGAGCTACCGTTGTTTTGGGTTGAGATTGGCACATTTCCTGGGGCAATCTGCCCAGATCATGCATGTCACACATGTCTTCTTCTTTTTTTGTTTTTTACTCTCAAAAAGCGCCTGCAATGTAGTGCATTTGAAACCACATTGCGGTGCACATCATGGGGTGATCACTGCTTGCCTCCTGTGAATTGTTTTATTGTCTCCACCAGCCGAAGGCTGAGGGAGAGTATGTTTTCCCCTCCGTCCGTCCGTGCGTCCGTGCGTCCGTCCGTGCGTCCGTGCGTCCGTGCGTCCTCGCAGTTTGTGAACAGCTAATCTCAGTCACCGTTGGCCCGATCGCTGCCAAACTGAGCACACACACTCCCTGGATGCCAATCTAGAACCTCTGCCCCACATTTTTCAAATCAGCCTCATGGTGGCGCTATAACAGGCCGATTTGTGTGGCCTGGTTGTTACCAGCTAATCTCCGGCGCCTTTGGCCCGATCGCTGCCAAACTGAGCACACACACTCCCTGGATGCTAATTCAGAACCTCTGCCCCACATTTTTTAAATCAGCCTCATGGTGGCGCTATAACAGGCCGATTTGTGTGGCCTGGTGGAGACCTGTGCTCGGAAGAGCACTGCTTCTAGTTTTTATTTGTGTTTATTTTATGTTTATTTTGTTGCTGAGTGAGGTCAGCAGACAAAGTGACATGAGTGAGATGAAAAAACCTGAGTGAAATGTGCCAATGTCAACCAGAAACATGGGGTATGTCAGTCATCACTGAACTCATTGAAGCCAAGTAGTCAAGTCTCTAGATAATCACCCGCCAGCAGCAGTGCATGGCAGGGTATTGTAATCTTTTTTCTTTTTAGTAGAGAAGAGAAAAGATGATGAAGCCCATCATCCCAATCCCTGGGCATGTCATAATAGGCCAACATTCTGCAAAAAAATAACTGATGTAACAAGCTCACAATAGCGCTTTGCTAACGCAATGTTTTCTGAGCTTTTTACATCAGCTATTTCCGCTACGTTGACGTACAGTACAACAAAGTGTTCAGGGTAAGGAAAGAGAGTTCTGCCGCAGCTCAGTCAGGCATAGGCAGGGCCGGTACAACAGCATCAGAAGAAGAACACACTGGGGTAGCCTGGACAAATAATCCTCTTTATTAAAGTTATCAAAGTATAAAACAAGACTGAACGCATTCTGGGTGTAAGTGTTCCCAAGTGATCAGGGTGGGAAGTCCCCAATAGGGGCGTCAAGGGGGGGGGGCTGAGTTACTAGGGCCCAAGAGGGGCCTTAATCATTTTATATACTTTAGCTATTGAAAAATAGCAGATCTACAAGCTCACAGCGTGGCTGCCAGCTTGTAGATCTGCTATTTTTGAAAAAGTCGTGAAAATGTGTGCAAATCTTTGAATATAGACCTATGTATTTTTTAACATTTGTAACAAAGATGTTGCTTCCGGGGGTCCCTGGAACTAAATGTTTTGAGATGGGGGTCTGTGGCCAAATACATATCATTTTGGGGGTCCTTCACATGAAAAAGTTTGAGCACCACTGACATAGAAACAGGTTTTTCAAATAAGTCTTTGAAATATTCAAAGACTTGCACAAATGTTCTACAAGCTCGCAGCACGGCACTCGGTGAGCTTGTATATCTGCTATTTTTCAATAGTTAAAGTACCCAGGGCCCAGAATTTGGTGTGACACCCCTGGTCCCCAATTCAAATACTGTATGTTTATTTTGAAGGGTCGCGTTCTGAAAAGGTTGACAACCAGTGGAGTACGCAGCTCCCTTTAGGTGTCACACACTTGATCTACATCAGGGGTCTCCAACGTTTTCAGGCCAAGGACCCCTTAGCTGAGAGAGAGATGAAGCAGGGACCCCCACAACCTGTTCATAGATTCCATATAGTTATAGATTAACTGTATTCCATTTATGCAATAAATGGTTAAATCTACTTTGACATCAGTGTTCCTGACTAAACAGTAGCAACCCCAGCCAGGAACCTGTTTAAAGTCATGCATTCAGCTATTTCACCTTAAATTATTCTCCATGTTAGAACCATCATCTGGAAAATGTGAAGAATTTCATGTGAGGGGTCAAACTAGGGGTTTTTCATGATTCTGAATCCATTGGAAGCATTTGTTTTTCACGAAAAACATTCCTTGGGCTAAAAACGCCCCCATAAAACGATGGTTTACTGATGAGTCACTTTTCACAGTTTTGTGGGAGCTGCCTTTACCCCAAGGAATGTTTTTCGTGCAAAACAAATGCTTGCAATGGATCCAGAATCATGCAAAACCCCTAGGTAGACCCCTAGCCCTCACATGCTACTTAAAGAATATTTATTTTGGTGTGTTTTTTCCTGTATAGTTATAATTTAATGGGACCCCAACTTTCAGCAGCTGTCAAGGATTCTCCAAGGGAAACTGAATTCAGTCTTTGTGAGACGTGTTACTAGACTAACCCTAACCCTAACCCTAACCTTTACAAACACATTGGTGAAGAAATGTTTTGGTAAGGAATTTATTACAGGATATGACACTATTTCTGAAGATATCCCCGACTCATCAACAGAGCAGAAGAGAACATTCAGCTTCAGACCACATCAATCAGCCTTGACATTTCAATTTCACTGAACAACCTGGATTCACTGAATCAGGTTGAACAAATTACCCTTTCATCTTTCACCAAAAAGTCTCTCAAAGGAAATGCTCATCCTGCCAGTTCATATACAAATAGCTAAAATAGCTGATCTACAAGCTCCCAACACTCACAACTGTTAAATTATGGTATTATCAAACATGAATGTCAAACATATGAGACAGTCTAAATTTACCAAAAGAAAATGCATGTATTTAATTGAGTCTGACCCGAAGCAATGATAAAACACATCGCTACTAAAAATGAATGTTGAGTTGAAATGAAATGAGTTGTGAGCTTGTACTGCATGTAGATTGGCTTTTTTGATTACAATAAATGTACCCCCATTGATTCCAGATGGGGACCCATCTGAAATCAATGGGGCAAATTTACTATAATCACATTGTTGTCTTAGCGACAAATAAATAAAAAAAAGTATTATTGAAATCAAGTCTCCATGGCGTGAGTAATCAATAGGAAAAATATGGCGGGTGAACTACTCCTTTAAGTTGCTGCATCCTGCAACTCACTTCAGTGGCCTTGTGGTTAAGAGATTGGGAGGTCGGGGTTCCGGGAGTGTGTCGCTGTTACTACATGTCATCTTTTCGACACCCGACTCTAACCCTCACCCTAACCTTAACCTCCGTGGAGTGAGTCGCTAACCCTCCGGTCGAAATGATGGGCGTTCGCAAAAGCGAGATTTCCCCGGTCATACCAAAGAAAATGGGACACAGTGCCATGTACTGGGTCATGTCCAGGGGGTGTACTTGTACATCAAGCTGCCTCACCCTACAGAAACAGGAGATAGGCTCCTACCTGAATGCCCTATGGCAGGGGTCTTCAACAGGGGGTCCGGGACCCCTAGCGGGTCGTCAGGGTTACTACAGGGGGTAAATCTTTGTGTGATAGAAACCTTTTTTTTCTCCTTTTTTATATTAACCACTTGAACCCTAGCGTCCATATTCGGAGAACTTTAGCCAAAAATAGCAGATCTACAAAGCCTCGCGCTGGGAGGCTTTGTGAGCTTGTAGATCAGCTATTTTTGGCAAAGATGTTTCGTTTAGGGGAAAAAGAGCAGACTAAGTACAGAGTGAAAGGTAAAGTTTATTAAGTGTTGACAGTTCATGACGGTTAAGTATCTGAAAACACAAATTGACATGAATCCAAAACACACTGATGATTGTGCTGTCAAACCATGAAACGATATGGAATCTATGAACAGGTTGTGGGGGTCCCTGCTCTTCATCTCTCTCTCAACTAAGGGGTCCTTGGCCTGAACACTTTGAAGACCCCTGCCCTATGGGCCTCATGGCTTGGCTATACTTACTAGTTATTCCAATGCTCAAGATAGTGAGACCTTAACATCTGCAGAGCACTTATGAAATGTCTGCGCTGCTAATAGACAGACACACAGACCCTCTTCTAGATGATTTGCCCCGTGGGAGCCGATACGGCACATGTATTTCCCTGGAAATTATTCACTAGAATGTCATGCTGTATGCCGATAACTTATATTCCACCCAGATAATATGCATGGATATTGTATCTTTAATTAAATCCCTTCAGGGATATGGGTTTGGAAAAAAAACTGCAAGTTGTGGGTGGAGGCACACAGTGGGGTGTTATTTCTAGCTTGCCTTTGTACAACTTTATTGTGTGTGTGCGTGCGTGTGCGTGCATGTACGTGCGTGTGCGTGTGTGCAAGTGCTTGTGTGCAGGTCAGCCACATCACTTCCCTGTGATTGGTCGATGGTGATAAACAGGAACAGACAGGCGGAGGCTGGCGCTGGGGGCTTGTTAGGCCTCGACCAATCACTTTGAAAGGGGCTCGACATACACCCCACCCCTATATCACTCTTTCCCTCTCTCTCTCTCTCTCTCTCTCAGCTCTCTCTCTCTCTCTCAGCTCTCTCTCTATTTCTGTCTGTCTGCCTCTCTCTATCAATCTCCATCACTCTCTCACTTTCTCGATCCCTCTTTCTGCATCTCTCTCACCCTCTCTCTTCATCTCTCGCTCACCATCAGTCTATTTCTAATTTTCTCCATCTTTCTCTCCCCCCCCCATCATTGTCTGTCATTGTCCTTGTTTCTCTCTATATCTCTGTCTCTCTCTCTGCGAGTCCCCCCAGCCACCACCACCCCCTGTCTATCATAACGGTCACATGGTGTGTGTGTCCTGTGTTTAACCCCTGCTTTAGCGTGTCTACTGCAGGTCACATGTGGTGGAAGGGGGGGGGGGGGGGGCAAAGCTGCCACTGCGGCACAATGAAGGACTGGGAGTAGAGGAGAAACCTCTGGTATTTTTAACCACACAAACCCTAGCGTCCCTTTTCTGCGGCAAACATCTTTTTTTTCATGACTTGTATTTTTATTGAAAAGTGTCCCTGCGCAGACAAAGGATGATCACTGAACAGCATTGCTGTGATTGATCCAAGTGGCTAAATCAAATATATATGGGTGGGTGACGTGACGTAACGTTTTCGCTGTCCTCGGTGTCAAACATGTATAAATAAAAAATATATTTGTCAAAAACCTTCTGAATATTGTGCAGGACATTAAGCTTTATGTGAACTTACTCAAGATTAAAACATTTCATTCCTCATTTCTTCAGAATCTTCAACCAAACATGGCAAAACTCATATGGTGTGACTGTCCTGACCTTGTTTCTCAAAGTGGGAACTTGAATAAAACTAAGAAAAAGAATTGCTAAAAATCATTTGAAAATGAATTTAGGCTAAAAAAAAATGTCTATTTTGAGCCTATATCTTTTCAAAGTCAAAGCATAATGTTTTCAGTCATTTCTGATCAAAAACATTTTGTCCCCCAACCCAAAATCATTTGGTGTGACACTAGTTTGGAAAAATTAAACAGGCAATTATTTGGACACCTATTGGCTAGAGAGGTCCTTCTTCTGTAAGGCTATTCAGCACTCCCAGCACAACTGCAAGACAGGTGTCTGAGGTGAGTTATGATTTTAACATTTTCATGAAATGCCATCTTGTTGAAACGTTGACAAACTCACCATTCTGGATGTCTTTTGGTGTGACACCTTTTCTTTAAAAAAAGCTTAAGTTATTTGAAGTTTTGGTCATATTTCCATGTAGATCTAGGCTGCTTTGTTATAGCTAGCATGCTGTTAGCATGCTAATGTGTACATAGTAGCCTCAAGGTAAACCTAAATGGAGAAAACAGTAATATGGTGTGACACTTAATCATATGGTGTGACATGTCTGCTTGTCACACCATATGACTTGACTGTCACACCATATGATTTATACTGTATTTAACTACAGATATAACAACAAATAACAAAGTTCCATGTTTCTTTTGTACATTTAAACATTTGTTTTAAACATTTTTACATAAAATGTAATTTAGCTTCATTCAGTGATACTTCAAATTCATCAGACAGAGCAGAAACCCCTTCACAGAAACCTTAACATATTGTTTCAATCTAAACAATATTTTCTCTTTGTCTTAAACTATACATTCCATTTTCTTTTGTCAGCTGGAAAATGACAAGTGCTGAGAGAACGAGAAAGTACAGGGAGAAACTAAACAATGACCCAGCAAGGAGAGAGGAGCCAAAGGGGCGAGACTGCATTTTCTACGAAGAGCAGGAGGTTGTCTGTGGCATAGCAGAACCTCAACAAGGCAGCCGGTTTGCTACCCTCACCAAATACGACTGGCTGATGTACAAATAATACAGTCTAAATGTATAATCTAATCTGATCTAATACTTTTGTACTTTCACTCACTGGACTGGACAGTGGACAGTGTTAAGGTAGGACCCGAGACAAAACTAGCGAAAATAGCTGATCTACAAGCTCTCAACACGTTGTGCTGCGAGAGCTTGTAGATCAGCTATTTTCAGAGTTGCGCAACCCAGCACTCTTTAGCTAGTGGAGATGTGGTGTAATGTCATGATTCCTAATTACATTTGTTCAACACAAAATGCTGTGTTCAAGTTCAGGAGACTTCGGAAAAAAAGCAATTTACCTGAATGCTGAGTTCTGTTTCCACTAATTAGTGTTAATAAAATGTTGCCTTCAATGCCTTGGCTCCAAGTGTGGCTATGCGCCTTATTGTCCCTTTAGGATCCTTCTGCCGTGGGCCGGCAGAAGACTTAGGTGTGCGTAGCATTCCTGTGCACATCCTCATCATCCATCTACTACTACAATTCTTTCTTATCCCATGTTAAAGCCCTACAATAATATCCTGTTCAGAAATATTAAGGCCATGTTATCCTGGGTAATTGTTTAATCAATCAGTAAAGTTCAGTACTCACTAATAGGTAGGTTAAAACACAGTTTGCTTTGACACATGAAGATATGATCATACGGTGTGACACTAAATCATTCGGTGTGACATTCCAAATAGTGAGAAATCATACCTTTATTAATGATTAAACCAAAAAAATGTTTATGGATTACATAGAGAATATTATCAGGAAGAGTCACAAATATTTGTGTAATTTTAGAGAAAGTTTTGACAGAATACATTTAAAATATGTTGTAAGATCATGAACATGGGCCTCACACAGAGTGTCGATTATGAAAAAAATATACAGATATAATTAATTTTCAAAAAACTATAGTGGATCACTGGTTAGTTATGATAAAGGACTTTGATAAAGTGAGTAACTTAAGAAAGATGTACTCCATTTTCATTTTATGAACAATTATTTTCATGTCACACCATATGACGATTTTAGGCACAAGTACAACAAACTGCTGAATAAAGTCTGATTCCAATAAAATATCTAAAAACAAAATGTATTTCCATAAGGTTGAGAGTGAGTAGAACAAAAGTAAATAACTTTTATGCCTGCAATTTAAAGTTTTTTTAAAAACACATTTTTTGGGGCGTCCCGTCACTGACCCACATATACACCTGTTTCCCCGAGAAATTACTGTAGCATTATGTGTGGGACACATCCGAAGAACAGCAGACATACAAGTTGTGAGCTTGTAGATCACTCTCGGCTGCGACGCCGGAACTGCCGCACACCTTCTGTGCAATGCACGATGGGACGTTTAGTCTGAGGCCTTGGGTTTTTTTCGTGCTAATCAGTCTAAAAGCGCCACATTTTGCACAGATGTAGCCCATGGCATGCTCTAATGATTTAGCTATAGGCGCCCGAGTCGGCGACCTTCGGGGTCGCCACAGCGGCCAAATCAAGTTGGGCTCCCATCGACTTTCTATCCTGTTTCCGCAAGACTTTTTTCTATTCCTGAAAAGTTGCAATGTTCAAGTGGAAGCCATTGTTCTCACGATAATAAAAATCTAAATATAAAAAAAAAAAGAATTCTGTCAAACGATGATGTCACAGGTGGATGGATTTGACCCGCCCCCAGCTCTCTATGAGACCCACACTGAGTAGAACATTTTTTATCATGAACATTAGTGAGGACCTATTATATGAAGACAAGACAGGTTGAAAAGTGGTGAAGTCCAACTTTAAGTTGATGTCAATACCTTTGTACATTTTTGATTACCAGGCTCTTGTAACAGTGTTTCTACATTACAGCATCGACAGGTACTTTTACTACATTTTTGATTACCGGGCTCTTGTAACAGTGTTTCTACATTACAGCATCGACAGGTAGGCCTACTTTTACTCAAAATACACAGCGTAAGGGAAACAGATAACAACGAAAGTCAGTTCTCACGGGGGAACATCAGGCCACACCAAAGGAGGTAATCCAAGTATCCAACATAGCCTCATTTCTTTGTCATGCACCAAATAGCTGACCTACAAGCTCACAGCACGTTTTTCTTTTTTTGTGCTTGTAGGTCAGCTATGAGTGGGATCACATGGGACACGGTCTTACGACAAAGTATAACGTCGGTGTCGCGTGGAAACCTTGCATGTCCAAAACCGTTCGTTTTGCATTTATCATTTTAAAAATGATTTAAACGAGTGAAAACAGCCGATCTGCAAGCACACAACGCCTCGCACCGCGAGGCGTTGTGTGCTTGTAGATCTGCTGTTTTCATTACTTTTGTGCGACGGCCTTGCGTGATGAAGCAGGGCTTTACTTTGCGAAAGAACGTACACATTTGAAACTTGGAGATACGAGGTTTCCACCCGACAACGGCGATAAACAGGGCTTTAGGATCGCAGGGGGAAAAAATAGATGCTGGGGATGTTGTGGAACAGGTGCATGCATGCCGTTGAAGCCTCCGAAAACAGCAAAACCAACACTTTTTCACCGTGCTGTGAGTTTGTGAAATCTAACAACTGCACAACTGTGGATAATCATTTTTAATATAATCAGAGTTAGTTATCCCAGAGGACAGCATGTCCGTATCCTATGATAACAGACCAGTGGAT
The DNA here is from genome assembly GCF_963921795.1 of Nannobrachium achirus. Classification (NCBI taxonomy): domain Eukaryota; kingdom Metazoa; phylum Chordata; class Actinopteri; order Myctophiformes; family Myctophidae; genus Nannobrachium; species Nannobrachium achirus. Next base: position 65,067,308 of record NC_137818.1, read on the forward strand.
GATCAGACCAAAATGTGGAACGCCTTACCGAAGGCCTTAAAGGAGTGTAGATCCCTAACATCCTTTAAAATCGCCCTGAAAAACCACTTACAGGCGGCAGCCGTTCGTAACTAGTATAAAAACAACCCTAGCCCAGCCTTACCCTCCCACTGACCCTTCTTTGTAATTATCTACTGTTTATCGTCACTGTCGGGCAGAAACCTCGTATCTCCAAGTTTCAATTTTTTATGTTTTTTCGCGAAGTAAAGTCCTGCTTCATCAGACATAGCCGCCACACAAAAGTAGTGAAAACAGCAGATCTACAAGCACACAAGGCCTCGCGGTGCGAGGCGTTGTGTGCTTGTAGATCGTCTGTTTTCACTAGTTTAGATATTTTTTTTAAAACTAACGGTTTTGGACATACAAGGTTTCCACCCGACAACGACGATTCTTTTCTGACTATATCTACTGCATAGTACTGTGTCCTATCCGTCTGTCATTCAATGTTATATGAGATACTTGGTTCCCTGTGCAAATAAGCCAAGTGTTTTCTAGGATCTCCTTTTAGTTGACCTTGTACCAGCGAACTGTGCCGTCATGAAACTGTACCTTTTATCTATGCAAACTTCTAATAAAGTCTTAACAATCAATGAAGTCCATAAGAGGGCAACCAAAGGCGGCGTTGTTAGCTTGTGGGACAGTTATCTCTGGGCACGTGACGCCCTCGTGCTATGGAGTATACATTAGGCTTAAGTTTCAAAACACATTCAAAGCTGTTCTTCAACTTCGCCTCCCCCTCATCCCTTATCTTGACTGATCCTCACTAGAGCAAAGGTCGGGAGAGTCTACGTGTGTGTGTGTGTGTGTGTGTGTGTGTGTGTGAGAGAGAGAGAGAGAGAGAGAGAGAGAGAGAGAGAGAGAGAAAGAAAGAAAGAAAGAAAGAGAGAACAGGGTTGGAAACAAGAAGGACAACTTGAAAGATTGGTAGCAGCAGGGCTGTCTCACCAAATTCTGGGCCCTGGGTACAAGGATTCACTGCGGGCCCCCGTAGACTGGGAACGCGTTATTACGCATTATTTTGTGCTTTAACTATTGAAAAATAGCAGATCTACAAGCTCACAGTGTGGCACCGAGTGCCGTGCTGCAAGCTTGTAGATCTGCTATATATATTTATTATTTATTTTTTTAAGTGAAAATTTGTGCAAGTCTTTGAATATTTCAACTCCTTCTAAGGTTTTTTGAAAAACCCATGTTTCCCATCTCAAAATTTAGTTCCAGGGACCCCCCCAGAAGCAAAACTTGAGTTACAAAAAATACATTATATTCAAAGATTTTCACGACTTTTCAAAAATAGCAGATCTACGAGCTCGCAGCGCGGCACTCGGTGCCGCGCTGTGAGCTTGTAGATCTGCTATTTTTCAATAGCTAAAATAATTAAGGCCCCTCCACCCTGGGCCCTAGTAACTCAGTCCCACTTCCCCCCCCCCCCATCCTTGTGACACCCCTGGGTGGCAGAGAGGTAATGAAAGAGAGATAAATGGTGTGCATTGCGTCTGGTGTTGCGCAAGAGCTTGACATTGACGGGGGAAATGTTAAACCTTGACCCTACCGTCACTCTGTCTGACCCTCACGTCTGATACAAGGCCCATTCCCACTGGGCCAGATAAACAGATACAAAAATATATCTTTTTCCATTCAAGTGGATGGTAAGGTATAGGCCTACTGATAAAAAAAGATATCTGTGACAGATATTTTTTTATCAGTATCTTACCATCCACTTGAATGGAGAAAGACATTTTTGTATCTGTTTATCTGGCCCAGTGGGAATGGGCCTTATCATGGGTGGTGTCTCATGCCGGAAATCAGATGTACAAACTGACGGACGGCGGCACATTGTGAGCTTGTGTAGATCTGCTATTTTGGCCTTTTGAGCATGGGTTTGATCGGCAACAAGGTACAGGCCTATATAAATCTGGCTTTACTCAACTTTTTTTGGCCCTCAATGTTTGTTCTGTTGTCGTTCAACCTGCATGTCTTTGTGGCTGGGCGTGGATTGGCCAGAGGTGTAAAGTAACTAAGTACATTTACTTAAGTACTGTACTTAAGTACAGTTTTGAGGTATTTGTACTTCACTTGAGTATTTCCAGTTTTCAGTGCTTTTACTTCTACTCCACTGCATCTCGGATCCAAATATTGTACTTTTACTCCATCGCGAGTAAAAGTCACAACGCGACGCGTTGTGACTTTGTAGATCTGCTATTTTCAAACATTTTGTACTTTTACTTTTGGTACTTTAAGTACATTTTGATGCCAATACTTTCGTACCTTTACTCAAGTACATTTTGAATTCTGGACTTTTACTGGTAACAGAGTAATTCTACATTGCAGTATTGGTAAAAGTAAAAAAGTAAAAGTAAAAGAATTGAGTACTTTTTCCACCACTGTGATTGGCAGATATTATATATATCTGCCAAATACGCTGTCTGTTTGTTGCCTTTTGTACTGCTCGGAGTTGTGGAGGCTGTGTGAGTGTGACGTCATGTTTGTTTTGAGACTGTTTGTCTATGATATGTCAGAGGGGTTGGGGACATGGGGGGTGTGTGTCTTGAGTGTTGTTTGTGTTAAAAATAAAAAATAAAAGAAGGAAAAAAAAGTTCTTAAAAAAAATCATGTACACCAGGGGGTCTGGGACCACTAGGGGGTCCTCAGAGTTACTACAGGGGGTCCTCCAAATCTTTGTGTGAAAGGAACTAGTTTTCCCCCCTTTCTTATATGAACTACTTGAACCCTAGCGTTCATATTCTGAGAACTTTAGCCAAAAAATGTTGGCAAAGAGCTTTGGTGTAGAGGGGAAAAAGAGCAGACCAAGTACAGAGTGAAAGGTCAAGTTTATTAAGTATTGACGGTTCAAGTGGTTAAATATGGGAAAACACAAATTGACATGAAACCAAAATACGCTGATGATTGTGCTGTCAAACGATGAAACTATACAGTATGGAACAGTTTGTGGGGGTCCCTGCTTCATCTCTCTCTCAACTAAGGGGTCCTTGGCCTGAAAACATTGAAGACCCCTGATGTACACAATATGTGAACGTATCACAGTAGTTACTTCCCCGCACTGGCAGACTATTCAAGAAGGAGATGCCAATCCATCTATGCCCGAATATGAAGTGCGTTGTCTAACCTCCATGTGTCGTCATGGCATCAGGAGCAAACAAATCACTCCGCTTCATATCTCTGCTGTCGGGCCGAAACCTCCTAACTATGACTGTAAAAATGTAACTGTAAAGGTCAACAATGACACTCTCCTCGTTAAATAACCATTAAACCCCACAACCCAAATCAATAGTCCACTAGTGTCCAAGGCTTATTAAACCACAGAAAAGGGTTCAGCTCAGTTTTGTTGAGTTCAGTTAAAGACATTGAAGTACTTCATCGTGTCAAGATTGAAAGTAAATGGACAGTCTGTCACAACAACATGAACACATGCATTTTACCCCGATACCAAAGCAAAACTCCTTCCAGATGACTTGTTCCACAACACACAACATTTATGAGGCAAATAGGGGGGGCATATGGCTTTATTATTCGATGTTTAGACACAGCTGATAAAGCCTAGCAACAGTATAGCCTCTCCATAGCAGTTTCCGGTTTAGTGTTACTCCATCTATCTGTATTCTGTTTGTCTATCTTGTATCATATTGTATTTGTGAACATGCTTTACTAGGGCCCAAGGTGGAGGGACCTGTAATTATTTTATGCTTTAATATTGCTTAAAAATAGAGGATATACAAGCTCACAGCAAGGCACCGAGTGCCACGCTGCAAGCTTGTAGATCTGCTATTTTTGAAAACTCGTGAAAATGTGTGGAAATCTTTGAATATGTATTTTTAAGTGAACTTTTGAGTCCTTGGAACTAAATATTTTGACATAGTACCAAGTACCTGTCAAAATACTTTATAAACATTAAGGATGTCCATAATTATAACACCAGAGGCAGCGCCACAGATCACTTCCAACCCAGAGTCAAAACCAACAAAGGGTCAAACTCTTTTTTCTGCTATACCACCAAAATGTGGAAAGCCTTACCGAAGGCCATAAAGGAGTGTGGATCACTAGCATCCTTTAAAATTGCCCTGAAAAACCACTTACAGGCAGCAGCCGTTCGCAACTGGTAAAAAAAATGAACCTAGCCCAACCCTACCCTCCCCTGCCCCTTCTTTGTATATACTGTTTGTTTAGACTTACTGTTTTCTTTTTTCTTTTTCTTTACATATCTACTGCATAGTACTGTGTTGTGTGTTCTATTTGTCTGTCATTCAATGTTATATGAGATACTTCAATGGTTTCCAGTGGAAATAAGCTTAGTCTTTTCATGGATCTCCTTTTAGTAGACCTTGTACCAGTGAACTGTACCGTCATGAAACTGTACCTTTTCCTATGCAAACTTCTAATAAAGTCTTCAATCAATCAATCAAAAAATGGTGGTCCGTGGCCAAATAGAGCACAACTGACATAGAAACATCGCATAAAAAATAAAAAATAAAATAAAAAACTTAAAAGAATTTGAAATATTCAAAGACTTGAACAAAATTAATGTTCACGTTTTTTCAACTTTTTTCAGCTTGTAGATCTGCTATTTTTCAATAGTTAAAGCACAAAATAATGCATAATGATGCGTTCCCACTCCCAGTCTAAATGGGTTAAACCCCCTCCCCCTATGAAGAGCATTCATGGGGGGCCCGCAGTGAATCCTTGTACCCAGGGCCCAGAATTTGGTGCGACACCCCTGAAGATATGTAACACAAATGTATATAGCACAAAATACTTAAAGGAAATGGATTTTGGGCCTAAACGATTCCATGCTTCATAAACCAACGGTAGTATTTTGAAATCAATTATTTGTCAGACAGCGAGTCAGTGTAAAGAAAAGATCTAAGAACTTTAGCGATATGATCCACTTTCTTGGCATAATGGACTCCAGCAGCAGCGTTCTGATGAATCAACTGCAGCCATGTCGATCGATTTTTTTTTGTAAGGCTATACCTTCTGAAATATGAGCCCATTTAGTCTTTCTCCTCTCCTCCTCCCATCATAAATGCATACACACATAACCGTTCATTCACTTTTTATATCAGGGCTGTCCAGTGGGCCAGTGGTTAATCTTTTCAAATGCAATTGATGCCAACGTTGTATTTAATGGAGTCTCTCGTCCACAAACACAGGTTTGCGGTGTTTTTTCTGCAACATCCTTCACCCTCACAACAGAATATCAAACTAGCGGTTCCGGGTACCAATAGGCTCGACAGGGGTGTCGCACCAAATTCTGGGCCCTGGCTACAAGGATTCACTGCATTATCTTGTGCTTTAACCATTGAAAAATAGCAGATCTACAAGCTCGCAGGGCGGCACTCGGTGCCGCGCTGCGAGCTTGTATATCTGATATTTTTCAATAGCTAAAATATATAAATATATAATATATAAAATAATGAAGGCCCCTCCACCTTGGGCCCTACAGTAACTCAGTCCAACTCCTCCCCCCCCCCCCCCCCCCCCCATTTGTGACGCCCTTGAGGCTCAATGCAGCCTGACCACCTTTGTTGTGTGTCTCTCCCCGTCTCTCTCTCTCCCTCTTTCCTGCCCACCTTCACTTAAAATATATCAATAAAGGCAGAAAAGAAAAGAAAAACCTTTTTAAGCGACAGGCACCGTGAAACGGAACATTCCTGAACGTAGGCCTACGCATGCCGCTGGCATACCTTTCGAAATACACCAAGTCAATCTGTTTCACACAGACCTTGTGAGAAGTTGTGACCGGTATTACACAGTACTGGCCAAGAGCAGGAATTCATTAGATATTATGAACCCCATCTCCGTTCCCTTTCTCCCTAAAGACAAAACAAAGCTGAGAAGAACGCTCTCTCGCATTCAAAAGTGAAGGTATCCTATCTTGTTTGTCACTGGGTTGTTGTTTCTTTCTTTTTTTCTTTTTTCAAGCAGTGGCGTCAGTTCAGAAAAAGCTAAGGTATGGCAACATGACTGGTGTCTTGCACGCGCGCAAAGGCGCGCGTGCAAGACACCAGTCATGTTGCCATACCTTAGCAACAGGCATGATACATTTTAAGAAGATTAAATTCTTCCTCCCGTTTCTACGGTTTCTTGGGCTGGATATGGCAGCTTGTAACAAGTATGGCAGGTTGTTCAAGTGCAGCTAAACTGTTAGTAAACGTGCCACAATTAACAATAATGCATTGCGCCTGCAGTGCAGCTGACCTGCGGAATATGCCATCTTGTCAAGATGGGGAGAATAAAAGTGCAGAGAATATAATTAAAATACCTTGTTAAAGTGACCATTTTGTTAAATTTTGCATTTCATAGTCATTTAACAACATAATAACCAGTACAGATAGCAAAGAGACATTCATGGATTTATATTTAAAATTAACTTTTATTTTCCTCCTGGACCCAGGGTTTGGCAGCTGCATACCCCTGCCATACCCAATTGACGCCCCTGTTTCCAAAGACCCCCAGTATGATAAGCATCAGGCCTGGGGATGATATGATTTTTACCCGGAACCAGGACCCGTAGCCCTATTTAAGAACACAATGTACCTTGGATCTGTACTGCAGGTACAGATCTGACTCTGATCAAAATAGACTTCCTCGAGTTGTGTTAATTACCAGGGACCCCCTGGAACGCCATCTTGATTCTCAAGGACCCCTGAAGGCTCAAAGACCCCATGCTGAGAACCACCATCACCACGGTACCACCCTACCTCACTTGAATGGTAATGATGAAGCCTGTGCTTGCAGTGAAGGTTTTGCAGTAAAATGAAGGCACAGCATTTCTTATATGGGAGAATTTTAAAAGAAAAGTAACAATTCCTATGAAGCCTACGTCTATAAATAATGCATTATAAACATACTTATCGTTGTTTTCGCTACTTTTGTGCGCAGGCCTTGTATGATGAAGCAGGGCTTTACTTTGCGAAAAAGCGTACAAATTTGAAACTTGGAGATACAAGGTTTCTGCCCGACAGTGACGTTATGCTCCAATTCAATTCAGTGGAGCTTTATTGGTATGAGAAAACATACGTTAACAGTGCCAAAGCAAGTGTCAAGTGATACATTTGTAATGTGCTTATAACACTATTTTACATTTGAACTTTCGGGTGGAAACCTTGTATGTCCAAAAGCGTTCGTTTTGTATTTATCATTTACAGTAAAGAATGAACTAAACTAGTGAAAACAGCAGATCTACAAGCACACAACGCCTCGCGGTGCAAGGCAGTGTGTGCTTATAGATCTGCTGTTTTCACTAGTTTTGTGCGACGGCCTTGAATGATGAAGCAGGGCTTTACTTAACGAAAAAGCGTACAAATGTGAAACTTGGAGATATAAGGTTTCTGCCCGACAGTGACGATATTATAATTACTTAAAAGGTCAAGTAAAAATGCTGTGTAAACTGCTTATAAAGTACCCATAATGCAATCATAACATCCAGACCATAGACCCAGCCCACTCTGAGTGGATTGCTTCTCTTGCGCTTCAGTCGGTTATTCAGGCCAATCATAACACACTCTCAAGTGTTTTTGACTTGGTCAAGGTCATATACTTCAGAATTGCTGGACAATCACAGGCCGTCTTTATTATGTCCAGGATCATAGTGTATTATAATTCTCATAGTTGTGTAATATATTATATTATTACCCGGCTTGTTTGAATGCTTGATTCTGATTGGTCAGTTGCTGAAATCAGCAGTCTGTTATTTCTGGATAACAGACCGCTCCGCTCTATAACAGACCGCTGCCTAATCAAAGACTCAGAACACCTGCTGCAGTCAAGCTGCACTGCGTGAATCTTGTGCTGTCTCCAACATGTCAGCCATGTAAACAACCACACAGCGACATTTACAACTAAACGTTGCTCTCAAGAAAAAAATACTTTGTTTTGTTTTTAGTTTTGAGTCAACTTATTAATTTTATTTAGTATCCGGGTAATAAGCGGGATAAATACTGGCTCCGCGGGGGTTGTCCATATATAACATCCCGACGGACTGATAACTCCCCGAGGCGCTAGCCGAGGGGAGTTATCAGTTCCCTTACATAATTTTGTGATTACAGTATAAGTCACTATGAGTACCAGTAAGACACCCTAAGGGCGAGAAGCGACCTCGCTGTATGGATATCCAGGGTGTGATGAGGTCAGTGTCGTGATCTTCATATATGGAGATCCAGGTGATGATAGTCAGCAGCAAATGAATTCTGTCTTGGCCATATATGGAGCGTCCATACTGTATATGGGCATTCGCAGATATGCGCGTAATATTGATGACATTGGGCCAGGGATCTCCATATTGCCAGAACACACCTACGGCTGCAGTAAGTGGTGGTGATTGAGGGCTGTTCCGGAACCGGCACAAGCGCTGACTCATTGTGACATCACTTTTGTGCAACTAGACGATTCTTCCACACTTTCACTTTGCACTCTAACTCAAGTATGCAGAGCTGGTGTCTGACATCAGGGTGTTCCGGAACCGGCACAAAAGGTTCTGACATCACGTACGCCGCATGAGTCAACACAGACTTCAGCACGCATGTTCCCCGCCGCAGCAGGGAGTGCAGCGCCCGGCCCTGACCCGACCCGATATGTGGTTTTCCGGAACTGGCGCAAAGGTTTCGGAATCTCCGTATACGGAGCTGATGTTTTCCGGAACCGGCACTGTGTCTGCAACACAGTCAGATACACAGACAGATACAGAGATCTCTCATAATGGGCATAAAAGGGACACAGACAGATACAGGGATCTCCATATATGGGCATAAAATGGATGCAGACAGACAGATACAGATATCTCCATATATGGGCATAAATGGACACAGGCAAACAAATGGTCAAAACGGGTCCTATGACAACAGGTTTAATGGGACTGTTTGTCCCACCGGCCTCAAATTTGGCACACACGTTCCCCGCCGCAACGGGGAGTGCAGTGCCCGGCCTCGACCCGACCCGATACGCGGTTTTCCGGAACCGGCGCAAAAGGTTTGGAATCTCCGTATGCAGAGCTGATGTTGGGGGCTGTTTTTAGCCCAAGGAATGTTTTTCGTGCAAAACAAATGCTTGCAATGGATTCAGAATCATTAAAAACCCCTCACATGCTACTTAAAGCAGATCTTTTGGGGGTATTTTTTTTCCTTTATACTATAGTTACTACATCACTTACTATACATTAGTATAATGTATAGTAAGTGATGGGCCCCAATCTTTTACCCCCTATAAAATAAATTGCTCAATGCTGACAGGCGGTCAGGTATGTACAGTATATAGACAATATTTTAGGCAAAAAAAAAAAATCATACCCCACCTCAGGGGCAGCCGGACTATAATGCAGGACAACTATTGAGAACCAAAAAATTTCCAGTAATTATGAACTATAACTTGACCTTATAAGTTGTAAAATGCTTTATAATAAGTTAGAAGTATTGTTATAAATCATACACAAGTATTTATCCTACTAATAAAGGAGCAAACTCACGCTCTAACGCTCTAACGCTCAACTCACTCACGCTCTAACGCTCTAACGCTCACGCTTATCTACGTTTATCTATTCACTCGCTTCAGCAACTGATCCCAAAGTTCACATGGTATTGGCCATTAGCATTATACCAACACTGACGGAGCCCGAATTTCATTTCTCCCAAATTAAAGCAGTTTTTTTAGCGTTTTCTTAACCACTTCTGTTGAACTCTGCTGTCTGTTGCCAGGGTTACGGTCCGTTCCTCCAGGCCATGGGATCTGTAGCCCCACACACACACACACACACACCCCTTTCTCTCACAGTTAGGAATGTTTCTCTCTCTCTCTCACACACTTTCACCGGGTGCGTTTGACATATTTTGGAGCATATATCTTCGAACGGGTAAGGTCTAGTAACAATAATTATACTATATTTAAAGCTATACTGTGTAAGTTGCTCAACTGGTGGTCTGTAGCAGTATAGCAAACCGCGGTCGCGTTTACTTTTTTCGTCCGTTTTTGCGCTCGCGGACCGGGCCGTCAGACCACCGCGTCCGCCTCGCCTCGCCGAGACGCTTTCAATGAGGTCTCCCGTGTCCTTCTACGAGCAGCGGTTGGGAAGTTACATGCTAGACTCCTCCAGTGTAAACACTGCAGTGTACTTCCTGAAGGCGTGTTTCCTAAACCCACCAGAGAGCCCGGCAGTGTATGTTCTGCGCTGTGATTGGCCGGCAGTGTATAACCCTCGCTGTGATTGGCCGGTAGTGTGATGACGCAATTTTTCCGCGAAAACCGGTCCCGGGCAGGGATCATAGAAAACATATAAAGAGAAGGCTTTAGAAGCTGAAAATAACGGAGTGGGGGTTCTAAAACTTTAGCGATTTAACAGCTAGGACCATTTTAAGATTTGTTTTGTAAAAAAAGTTACATGGTATAACTTTAAGACGATTTTAATGAATAAATAAATACATGGTGCGTTTATATTGCGCCTTTATCCAAGGCACTTTACAGAGATTGTGCATTACATTCACCCGTTCACACACATTCATACACTGATGGCGGAGGAAACCATGCAAGGCTACTCACCGGGAGCAACTAGTACAGAGTCTTCTAGTACAAGGCTCAAGGACTCTTCGACAATGACTCTGGCGGAGCCCGGGATCGAACTGGGAACCCTTTGGTAACCCTCTGTGTTCTAAAACAGCAACTCTACCCCTCCAATGTAACAAATAATGTATAACTATTAGTGTTACTATAATAGTTTACTGGGTGTTATCTAGTAACATGCAGTATAATGTTGAAGACATATCGGTTGTCATTGTGGAAATTAGTGTTAATTATTGAGGACTGCCAGGAAATTAGCGTGGTAAGCTATTAGCAGGTGTAGATGTGTTTAGTCAAAGTCCACTGACAATACATAAACACTATATTAGCAGTTATAAATATAGACCAAGTGTAATTAATAGACAGTCTAAGAGTCTATAACCTCATAGTGTGAGTAGAACAGCATGTCAACATTCTCAACAACGTTTAGCATTGATAGCTTGTAGATCTGCTATTTTCTTGGTGTGACACCATCGTACAACTACCGGTATGTACATGTGTACACAACTATCCTATTCTACAATCCTTTAAAAGCCGCATCCCACTTCCAAGCCCATTCACGCCCTTTCACATCCACCTCAACTCATAGGTAGATCAGATGTAGATCAGATGTATGTCGGTAGAACTCACGGAATACCGCCCACAACCCTATGCCGTCCGCTCATTCGCTAAGCACGAGAGAGAGGAGGCAACAGGGGAAGTGGAGCTGAGCGGAGCAGTGTATCGAATTACAACAGAGGGAGGTGTGCTTGTGTGAGAGAGGGAGAGAGAGAGAGAGAGAGAGAGAGAGCGACTAGCAAGACACAGAAAAAAAAAAGCACAGAGGGAGGTGTGCTTGTGTGAGAAAGGGAGAGAGAGAGAGAGAGAGAGAGAGAGAGAGAGAGAGAGAGAGAGAGAGAGCGACTAGCAAGACACAGAGAAAAAAAAAGCATCGTGGTGCCAGCCTATAGAATAAACCTTCCGCCTTAATGCAGCTAACAGCACAAAAGGACCTATTTAATTTAGTTGCCTTTTGGGGGAAAAGAAAAGCATTGTGGTGCCAGCCTATAGAGCCCATGGATCTGCAGCGAGAGCCTGCATTCTGCTACCTCCCCTCCTCTCTGTCCCTCTGCTCTCAAGACAAGTAGGAATAGGGAAGAAATAGCCAACCAGCAACCAAGCTTTTCTTCTGGAATTAACAAACTAGAATCCACTGTTCCACAGAGCGACAGAGGGTCTAACATTAGCGCTACTGTGCTAGCTAGCCGAGAGCCTGTATCTTACAAGAAGTTCGGGGGCCCTTCGGGCCACTCACCTCTAGAGTTCGGGCCACTCACCTCTACAGTTCACAGCAAGATACTGTCTGTCTGTCTGTCTGTCTGTCTGTCTGTCTGTCTGTCTGTGTGTGTGTGTGTGTGTGTGTGTGTGTGTGTGTGTGTGTGTGTGTGTGTGTGTGTGTGTGTGTGTGTGTGTGTGTGTGTGTTGCTAAAATGAAAACATTGAAATAATGAAAATAAAACATTGGCAGGCCTATTATAGTAATAATAATAACACAATTAGGCCAAAACTTTTTTTTTTTTCAAAAAACTTTTTTTTTTTTCAAAAAAAAATTTTTTCAAAAAAAAAATTTTTTTTCTCAAAAAACTTTTTTTGGCCGCAACATGGCGGTGAAGGCCGCGCAGCAGCCTGAACTCTAGACTTTTGCGGCCCGAAGGGCCGCAAACTTCTAGTAGTATATATCAGGCTTAAGCCTTAGCCGAGGCCCATGGCCATTTCTTTACTGAGCCTGAAGCCCTCCTCTAAGCCATAGGATGTGCTTGTCCTCTGCCATTCTGTTATTGACCTCCTCCTCTTCCTCCTCTTCCTCATATTCCTCCTCCATCTCTCCCTCCTCGCTGTTTTTCTCTTCTCACATGCAGCTTGAGCACTCTGGGCAAGACCTGCGCTGTGCGTTGGCTAATTGGAAGTGCTCGATTTTGGTGGAAGTGCTGCGTTCAAGGGAAGTTACGTCATGCGGTGTGGGTCTGTTTACATCCCCCAGCGAAATTAAACAACAATGTGTTGTAGCTCTTAACTCGCTCTTAATTGGTGTAACTTTGTCAGAATCCATGTTGTGTTTGGATATTGTTTATTGCGAGCGCAACCGAAGGAGCGGCAGAAGTAGAAGAGATTCTTCTTTTCATTTGGGAATAGGTTTGTAGGAACACTGCACTGTGAAAAAAGACAACTTCCGGGAAAATTCACATGGCGGAAGTCCCTCATTTCTAACCACCATACTCCACTTTTAGAGACGAATTTATTTTTGGTTCGGCTCTGTCTAAACTACAATATATAACGTCATTCAGAGGTTCAGGGGGCGGGTATCATCATTAATTCAAATTCGGCTGTTCGGTGCTGCTGAGATTTTGTGATTCCCTGAACCGAACCGAAATAAATTCAGCTCTAAAAGTGGAGTATGCGTCGGCCCTAAGCCTGGCTATATGTGAGGTTACAGCTTTCATGTTCTTGGCACATGGATATCAGACCATTTTAATATTCTTACCTCAGGGTGAAAGTAATTATGAGTTATTATTGTTGGAGAAGCCAGTAAAATCACCAGCATGTTTCTTAACATCTAGTAGTAGTAAAATGGTCAATGGTTCCTCTTTCAAAAAATGGAACATGACATGTTATGTTGTGAAGATTGTATCCATGGTTTCTAAAGATGACCTCAAGCTTCTGACGATAGTATCAAAGTGAATGTGAAAAACACTTGGAACAATGGCATTTTGTTTGAAGGGTTTTAAAAGGAAATCATCCATTAAACAGCCAACAGGATACCTTCTCCCCATCTTACTCTGTTGTGTTCATTTATTTCTGAAAGTGTAACAATGTTACACAGTTAAATTATAGTATATTAACTTTATTGTCCCCATGTGGAAATTTTGTTGCAAATTCGTTAATTCATTTGAATGATAAAATACATGCAGTAAGCTGCACTTTGACAGATCAAAACAGAGAAAACAATACTAAGGTTAAATTAACTAATGTAAACATTTACCACATTTTTCCCCTTGTGTGTCCATTATAGTTTATATACTCTCAGCCTAAGCCCCAGAAGGGGTAATAGGTGTGAGTAAGTAAGTACCGATGTATCTGGTTCACATTGGCACATTTCACTCAGGTTTTTTCATCTCACTCATGTCACTTTGTCTGCAACAACATAAAAATAAAAATAAACGAAGATAACATTAAAACAATTCAAAGGAGGCAAGCAGTGATGACCCCATGATGTGCACTGCAATGTAGTTTTAAATGCACTTCATTGCAGATGATTTTTTGAGAGTAAAAAACTAAAAAGAAGAAGAAGACACGTGTGACATGCATGATCTGGGCACATTGCCCAGGAAATGGCATCTCAACTCAAAACAACGGTAGGTAAGTAAGTAAGTACTGTGTATACTCAGAGTTATACTAAAACTCAGGATTTGTCTGTGTACATCTAAAGTATTTAATGTATGCTTTCAAAATTTGATGGAAAGGATTTAACTAGAGGCAGGTAATGTTGATGGTTTATGATAATAATTATAGAGATATTGTGCAGTGAAGTGTTAGCACAGGGTGTGTATCCTTTACCAAATATTTCCCCCTGGGTTAAGTGGCAACACTTGAGTGTCTTGTTTCTTATTTTCAATCAGCATTAGAGGAAACCTCCTTCAAGCCACTAACAAACTGCACCGAGGGAGCAACCTCTTCCAGACAGCCATATAAACCTTCTCTTTAACATCTCAGCTACAAGTGGCTTTCTACTCAATAAAACGGCAGTGGTGTTTAATCATTTATGCCCTATATACAACACAAGGAAAAAAGAAGAGTCAATTCACAAGCTAGCAATGAGTTGTGATGCAAAGTGTTGTTTTCTTCTTTCTTTATTGTTGACAATGCATGCTGGCACATTTGACTGTTTTGTATTCTTTGTAAATTGTGTTTGTTTTGCCCTGTTGTGAAGTGCACAGAGACCCCTCTGGGTGATTTTGTACTATGAATAAAAATAAACTGAAACTATTTTGAATTTTCTTTTGATCATTTCTGAAATGTCTTGAAAAAAAGATTACCATTTTTGAAAATATTTGAGGGATGCATTCACCCAGTCATCCTCACTGGATGAATGTGGTCCTCACACATTCATCCAATCATGTAGGACTACATTCATCTATGTTTATGGACTACATTCATCCAATCATATTTGAGGACTGCATTCATCCAATCATGTTTGTGGACTACATTCATCCAATCATATTTAAGGACTACATTCATTCAGTCATGTTTGTGTGGACTACATTAATCCAGTCATAGTTAAGGACTACATTCATCCAGTCATAGTTAACCCATTCAGGCCGGGTACACATTTTAGTGTATGGGAGGGGCTTACAGTACATGTACAGTATGTATCAACATATTTGTTTTTGTAGGCTAATTTCTGATTTGGGCCTAAATGGGTTAAGGTCTACATTCATCCAGTCATATTTAAGGACTACATTCATCCAATCATATTTGAGGTCAGTCATGTTTATGGACTACATTCATCCAGTCATGTTTATGGACTACATTCATCCAGTCATGTTTATGGACTACATTCATCCAGTCATATTTAAGGACTACATTCATCCAGTCATGTTTATGGACTACATTCATCAGTCATGTTTATGGACTACATTCATCCAGTCATGTTTATGGACTACATTCATCCAGTCATGTTTATGGACTACATTCATCCAGTCATGTTTATGGACTACATTTATCCAGTCATATTTAAGGACTACATTCATCCAGTCATGTTTATGGACTACATTCATCCAGTCATATTTAAGGACTACATTCATTCATCCAGTCATATTTAAGGACTACATTCATTCATCCAGTCATATTTAAGGACTACATTCATTCATCCAATCATATTTAAGGACTACATTCATTCATCCAGTCATGTTTATGGACTACATTCATTCATCCAGTCATGTTTATGGACTACATTCATCCAGTCATGTTTATGGACTACATTCATCCAGTCATATTTAAGGACTACATTCATTCATCCAGTCATATTTAAGGACTACATTCATACAATCATATTTGAGGTCAGTCATGTTTATGGACTACATTCATCCAGTCATTTTTATGGACTACATTCATCCAATCATATTTAAGGACTACATTCATTCATCCAGTCATGTTTATGGACTACATTCATCCAATCATATTTAAGGACTACATTCATTCATCCAGTCATGTTTATGGACTACATTCATCCAGTCATGTTTATGGACTACATTCATCCAGTCATGTTTATGGACTACATTCATGCAGTCCACTGGGCCATGGTTTAGCCTCACTGTTTGCTTTTCCAGCTGTTCCCAGTCTCACAGTATGAGAGAGAGGCATTGCATCTCTGTCTATTTACACAGTGGACACACCCCTAAACCACACACACACACACACACGCACGCACGCGCATGCGCGCACGTGCACACGCACACACACACACACACACACACACACACACACCTATACTGGTAGATGTGGTTTAGCAGGACCCTTTAGCTCAAACCTGCGGTTTACAACATTAGCAGGACACCACTTTCCACTTGCTTTACTAATATGTGGAGCATGTCAAAAAATCTATTTTGAGCCATAGAACACATATTTCACTTCAAAAGTTGAATAAACTCAACACAACTCAAGTTTTAACAATCTGACAAAATCCTACATTAGGAGGACATTAGATAATTAGGTTCTAAGCTCCGCCCATGTGAATTAACAGGACTAACTACATTAACAGGACAGCTGCAATTAAACACATGAAAATATGTCACTGCAGGGTATTTAAGGGTCAAATGTGATTAAATGTGACATAGCTAAACACAAACAAGGCATTCTATTGATGTTTTTAAATCTCTTCCTAAGACACATTTGTTTTTTCGCTGGCTTTTAATGTTCCTTAATTTTCCTGCGCAAATCGATACACAGTATGTCTACACTCATGTCATCAACATGGATCTGTCCCATATAGCGCCCCCATCAGGCCGATTTTTTCAAACACATTTTTGGACACTGCTCCTACAAATTTTGCCCTAAAATCACGAAAATCGGTACACCCCACATTCTCTGAGCCAACCAAAACTATACATTGTCCACACAACTAGGAACCAATGCCAGTTACATCCGTCTTTGTGTATACATGTGACCTGACGGTCGCTTATCTCCCGATTAGGGAGTCTTACTGGTAGGCCTGTTTGTCATTTATGCACCATGTACAGCACTTCGGTCAATGTCTCTTGCCTACAGTGGTGTGTTACTGTTTCAACACCTGACTTGCCCTCAGGATCAACCATACAAGTGGAATATAAGCCAGTAAACATGCAGGACTGGAATGACATCGATACAAAGCTCACTAACTAAGTGTTGTTGGTGCCACTGAGATGGTAAACTACAATTCAATGCAATATGACTACTGTGTGTGACTTAGCAGGCCTGAGAACAGGCTGAGAGATGTGATTTCAACATCTTCAATGTTGAGCTATGTGGTAGAAATATTTATAGAGTAACAAGTATACAGTCTAAATCTAAAGTCTAAATCTCACAAGGCTACTCATTTAGCTGTACCTGCAGCTGTCAATCTAACAGCTGAGTTCTCTCCCCCACCTATGCTTGCTCTCTCACTCTGTCAGCAAATCTGTACCCTGTATAACTATTTGTATGTTGTCTTTATGTTTAGAACATATCCTTATAAGACCATGTTAACATGTTAGAAGAGCATCTTGGACTATAAGAGCTGTATGGTAATGGTACTAGGGAGGCTGGTGCCCGGAGGGGCTGAGAGGAGAGGCCAGGAGGCCTTCTCCCCTGATCCTGTGAATGCTGACACTATGTTCAACTATTTGCCTCTTTGGAATAAATCTTTGTCAATTCTTCAAATCCTTCATCCTTGTGGAACATTAATATTTTCTATTATAGCTACTGTTAATAAAGTTCTGCAGTGAACAAACTAGCATTTTCATCCATCTTGGTCGAAGGGGGACATTGAAAATGTCATGACTGAGGGGTCAATAGACTTAAGCTTTGTGAAGTTAACTTTACAGCTCGTCTGTTATTCTTGACTTCTTTAGAGATTTTCATAAGAGATTTACTGGAAGGGTTATAAGACCAAAAACTATAGCTGAAAAACACACCAATCATGAACAAGGTTCAACATTTATTTTTTGTAGGACACAGGAATGTAGCCCTGCCCCGCTGTAATCAGACAAAATTCGGGGAAGACCGCCAAAGCACCTCAGACCGTAGGGATGGGACAATATACGATATTATCGTTTATCGTGATAAAAAACACTCACAATAATCATATTGTGGAGATTTAATTTATCGTGATATCATCCTCTGTCATACACTGGGATCAATTCACCTTTTATTTGCCGAGCTGCATATCCAGTACTATTTAAACCCTCTATAATTGTAGTTTTTCACTCTCTACCAAATCTCTTTGCCAAAAAATAGACGATCTACAAGCTCACAATGCTTCGTGCTGCGAGCTTGTAGATCTGCATGATTACTGCATGATTGATCTGTCGCAAAGCCCTCTCCCTAACTGTGAGGATTGGACGACAGCGTAGCAAAACACTTCCACCCAAAGTTGGCTCCCATAACCCGCTAAAAAGCCCGTACCTTGGCCCCCCATCGACCGGGAGAGACGGGGCCAGCACCCAGGGGGTACCCAGGGGCCCAGCCACCGCCAGGGCTCCCCACGGACCCCCTGGGAAAAAAATATGGGAAAATAGTCAAAAGTAGCCGATCATAAATGTGACCCGATTAGGGAGTCTTACTGGTGCTGGTGTTCACCAACATCTTTAACACCTCGCTGGAGCTCGGTCAGGTACCAGCATGCTTCAAGGCCTCGACCATCATTCCCGTCCCCAAGAAGGCCAAGGTCACAGGCCTAAATGACTATAGACCCGTCGCCCTGACCTCTGTGGTCATGAAGGTCCTGGAGCGCCTTGTCCTGGCCCATCTGAAGGGCATTACTGATCCTGTGCTGGACCCGCTGCAGTTCGCGTACAGAGCGAATAGATCCACGGAGGACGCCGTGAACATGGCTCTGTACCACACTCTAAAACATCTGGACACTACCGGCAGCTATGCCAGGATCCTGTTCGTCGACTTCAGTTCGGCCTTCAACACCATCCTACCATCCATCCTGGAGCACCAGCTGTCCCTGCTGCAAGTGCCTGCCTCCACTCGCAAGTGGATTACGGACTTTTTAACCAACAGGTCGCAGCGGGTGAAGCTGGGGAAGAACATTTCCAGCTCCAGGTCCACCAGCACCGGTTCCCCGCAGGGCTGTGTCCTGTCCCCACTACTGTTTTCCCTGTACACCAACAGCTGTGTTTCCCTCCACCCGTCGGTCAAGCTCCTCAAGTTTGCTGACGACACCACCTTGGTGGGCCTCATCTCCAAGGGGGACGAGTCGGCCTACAGGGGGGAGATCGAGCGGCTGCGAAGCTGGTGTGAAATTAACAACCTGGAGCTAAATGCCCTTAAGACAGTGGAGATGGTGGTGGACTTCCGGAAGGACCCAGCCCCGCCCCTTCCCATCATGCTGGGTGGCACTCAGGTGGACTATGTTGAGTCCTGCAAGTTCCTGGGGATGATCATCTCCAGGGACCTGAAGTGGGAACTCAATATCACTGCCCTCCTGAGAAAGGCCCAGCAAAGGATGTACTTTCTTCGGCAGCTGCGTAAATACAGACTGTCGAGGGCCATGATGACGCAGTTCTACACGGCCATCATAGAGTCCATCCTCACTCACTCCATCATCACTTGGTTCCCCGCTGCATGCGAAAAAGACCTGGTCAAGCTGCAGCGGGTGATACGCTCTGCAGAGAGGGTGATTGGCCGTCCCCTGCCCTCCCTCAAGTCCCTGCACGACTCCAGGGCGCTGAGGAGGGCAAGAAAGATCATGGCCGACCCCTCCCACCCTGGTCACGGCCTCCTCACCCTGCTCCCCTCTGGGAGAAGGATGCGGCACCTAGGGGCCAAGACAGAGCGCCACAAAAACAGTTTTTTCCCCTCAGCTGCCAGGCTGCTGGATGACGCTGGTTTCCCTTTTTCCCTTGCCCCTTAGGGACATCAGCAATATGTTGCACTATTGAACACTACTGCACTTTATTTATATTATTTATTATTTATTTTTGCACGGTGTTGTTTTGTGTTTGTTGTTTTTCATGTTATCTGTGAAAAAAAATATTGAATGCACACTGGTATGTTACCAAAGCAAATTCCTATGTGTGATACACAATGGTAAATAAAGGAATCTGAATCTGAATCTGAATATAGGCAAATTAATATCAAAAACATTTATATTACATTATTACGGCCATGGTGAAACGTTGCTGCTGGGGGACCTGCTACAGTGATTATAGCTACCCAGAACATTTGAAGGGAGCATTTTTCAAATCATTTTCCGAAACCAAAATCTGCCTTAGACTGCAGCCTGTCGATTGTAGGTATAAATTATCGATACATTTGTTGTTTTTGGGTCAGTTTTAAGTGCACTGCAATTAAGCAATGACATTGTTTTTTCCAGCGGGTAAATGCACAGGAAGAAAAATTAAGTGAATCTTTAAAATATAGCAGATCCACAAGTCTAGGTATGCAGGTCGCCGGTTCGATTCCCGATCCGGACGACCTTTGCCACATGTCATTCCCCATCTCTCTCCCCATTTCCTGTCTGTCTACTATCCTAACAAATAAAGGCATAAAAAGCCCAAAAAACTAATCTTAAAAAAAAGAAAGTCAGGTCTGAGATTTATCACCCAGCCCTACTTTAATGTTGAGTTACATGTTGTATGACATCATTTTTGTAGCTGCAAGGAATAATTATGGCAATTATAATTTGATAATTGATTTGCAGTATCTCATAAGCTACAGTGCGTTACTGCATCCCCATTATTCAGTTGCCTGCAAATGTATAAATAGGCTACTTTTTCCAGAATTATGTTTAATACCAGCGTTAGTCCAGAAACCCCCACATTTACATAAATCAAAACATCTATTTTCAATAAAGTAGTAAATGAGGATCTCCCTCAATTGATCTTTTCGAGAAATTAAATAAAGGTTGAATGAATGCAAATCTTTTGTATTGCTAAATGCTCATGATGTCCCCGAACATGCCATGACAAGGCAAATGTTTTCTTTGGATATTAATGTTATCACCACCGGCACCACCAAGATGGTTACTTTGTCAACTATCATTATTCTGATATTGCTACCATGCTGTTATGTAAAAATGTTCATATTCTGTTCACACAGTGACTTTGAGAACCACTGTTCAGGCCCAGGGACTCTGACACTGTTGCTTTTGACAACAAATTTTGATTTAGTTTTGAATAAAATGTCATTTAATTTTAGTCATAATTTAGTGACCTGAAGAGTTTTAGTTTTAGTCTAATTTTAGTCGACTAAATATCATACATTTTTAGGCGACTAAATCTACAGTTCATTTAGTCAACTAAAATGTATTTTGGCAGGCCTTGATGGCATCGTAATGAGTGATTTTACACTTGGTTGTGTGCTGAAAATAGCAGATCTACAAGCTCACAACGCGTTGCGCGACACGTTGTGAGCTTGTAGATCTGCTATTTTCAGCACGCAACACTTGAGAACAACCAAACATAAAATGACTCTCTACTCCACTAGTCCCTCCCTAACGTTTTAGTCTAGTTTTGATTTTGTTGACGAAATTGTCAATATAATTAGTCTTAGTTTTAGTCATCACAGCTTAGTTTTTATTTAGTTTTTGTCAGTGAAAGAAATGCAATCGACAAATACTTTTCGTCATAGTTTTAGTCAACAACATCTACACTGCTCTGACAGTACAAATGGAACCAAATGAACACTAAGTCTCATGATGCAAGGTTAAATTAACATTGTCTGTCTGTCTGTCTGTCTGTCTGTCTGTCTGTCTGTCTGTCTGTCTGTCTGTCTGTCTGTCTGTCTGCCTGCCTGCCTGCCTGCCTGCCTGTTTGTCTGCCGATTGTTAACCAATTTGAGTTAAGCTCTCCTCCACTCTTTTCAAAGATTTCACCTTGTGCAGGGAAACCCTTTCACTCATTCTTTCCACTGTAGCCCACTTGCTGATTACTAGCTTGCAATGCAATCAGCCACTGATCAAATTCACCTGTGCTGCCTGCCCATCCCCCATCCCCCATCTCCCTCACTGCACTCACTCAAAACTGTGTGAGTGAGAAGCTGCCCCTCCCCCCACAGTCAGTTGGTTTGTTTGTATGCAGTCTGTACAAGGCAAGGCTTTAAATACTGTGAATATGTGTGAAAGTAAATCCTACGTGTTACTTTATGCTTAGGGTCTTACTAGTGACTATATATAAATGGAACCAAATGGAACTCATAATCTGTGTAATCTATGCACATGGCTTATTTTTTTGTTCTGGTTAGTTAAAGCAGTGGTTCTCAACCTCTGGGTCAGGGAATTATTTTGGGGAGGGGGTCCCCAGATGATTATCTAAATGACTGTGCACCATTGCTTTCTCTCTGAACAGTAAACATACAGCATAAGGTTTAAGTGTAAGGGTATCTTCAGATTTCTAAAGTACCCTTCCGTAATCAATGGGGGCAATTTACCCCTTTTTGTGCAGATATATGACCGATTTGTTGCATGTCTGAGTCATCATGACATCACTGAGATGCCATAGACTCCTACCTACCCACTGTCTGACGTGACCTACCACTGCCGGATGCACCCACGCACACGCGCACACACGCACCTCATCCCGGATTGTATAACAGATTTCTTAAGCCCGGTTCACAATGCAACATGCTAGCCCAGATGATCCTTTTGCCGTCCTATAACCTAAAAGCCTAACATGGGTTGTGACAGCACTGAGAGTAGAGACGTGCTACAGCCAATCAGAGAACAGGACAGGTGGCTTGTTTGATTTAATTCACACATTATTTTCTTTTATATAATTAAAAGACTGTTTGTCTGTCTGTCTGGATCAATCCAGTGATATAACTTTAATAATTCTCGTGGGCGAATCCAGGTGTGACAGAACACTCTCAATGGAGCTATTGTAGTCCAGCCTGAGGATGCAGTAGCCTAGACTCCGAACCTCTTCAGGCGATAAAAGCAATATAGTTGCAAATTCTTTATCCTCACGTGCGTTGTGTCCCACTTGAGCTCCTCTTTATTGTGTACTTCAAGGAACTTGTGTACTTCAAGGAACTTTAAATCCCTGCTCCCTCAAGCAAGGAGATGAGGATTAGATTTGAGTCTGGAGGAATCAAGCAGGTTAGACTGATTGTAGTCCGAGCATTTCAGGCAAAAAAGTGCGCGATTCCATCAAAATACTGCACAAACTGGCCGGACTATAGTAACATTGTGTCACATATGAGGAAATGGCATATTCGGGACAACCTTGGTAGTAGGCTAATAAGGCTATGCTTTATTCAAGCCAAACGAGACACTCTATTTGGTGCTTTATGATCCCACAGGGAATGCTACAATTTGTCAATCAGTGTCATCACCGATAAACAAACTTTTACTGCACTGTTTTTACAGTACAGTAAAAGTACAGACAGTACAGTACAGACAGTACAGTTCAGTGATAAAAGGTCAAGGTCACAAGCTTATTTAGAATAATTTGACCTTAGAATTGTAGTAAGCTACTTTGGTGTCATATACTGTATCTGAAGGCTAGTGAAGTCACTGATCTACAAGATGTACACACAATTCGTAACACAAGAATTTTGCCTATACTGTGTAATACTGTGTAGAGGAATAATTCTAGAATCAGTATCGGGATTTAAAGGGATATTCCATTTAAAAAAACTCTGCCTTGCATGGGTCTGCCTCCCCAGGCTCAGGGCCTCTCCCCACACACACCCATTGTAACTTCAAACTCCATTATATTTTTTTCTGGTGACTCATACTACCCTCCTAATACATGAGCAGGCCATGTTTTTTTTCGATACAATTTTTCATTTATTTGTAATAATTTTAATTTTTCAAATTTTCCCAAAGAATTATTAAAAATAAATGAAAAGGGTTATTGAGAAAACACGGCCTGCTCACGTATTAGGAGGGTAGTATGAGTCACCAGAAAAAAATAGTGTGTGTTTTTAATGAAGTTTGAAGTTACAATGGGTGTGTATGTGGAGAGGCCCTGAGCCTGGGGGGAAAGATAACATTTACATCAAATATATAAATATTAAAAACTGTTCAGGGTGTTCATAAAAGCCTGATTAGATGATAAAGTGACCAAAATGATCTGTAGGCTTGAACTTAATTAGCATTTTTACCCAAGGGTAAAAATAGTGCCTGGGTGCCTGCCTACTCCTGTATGTCGGAGTTAACTTAAACTCATATGTACTGTACATGATGTCATGGTCATGATGTGGTCATGTGATACTGTATATAGGAGCTACGCTGATCAGCATACATGACTGTGCAGAGCTGCTACCAGTGGTGCTTTGGGGTTTTCTTTTCAGGGCGGACGGTCATTTATTGACGTCACATGCACGAGCGCCTTTAGATGTGTGCGTGCTAACTAAAAGTTTGCTTTGAACAAATCTCATCTATCACAGTAATGGAGCCAGGTAGCCTGAGACACGCACAATGCACATACAGTCACCGCTGGAAACCTACAGTAGGTGTTAAAGTAGCCTATCCATATGAATAGGGGGGTATGTGCAAGCCCACCACTCACTGCCTGCCTGGTAAACCTGTTATGCGAATAGCCATTTGATTACCATGGTCATCACTTGTATAGCTACACATTTTTAAAGTGACAAGTACTTTCTAATACCTCTAGAGTGACAGTTTAAATTAAACATTGGCCAAATTGACAAATATTATGCAGAAATTGTGAAAATAGCCAATCTACATCCTCGTGAGCATGTAGATCTGCTATTATTATTAATTTAGGGGGTTGTGTCCTGAAAAGGTTGAGAACCACTGCATTAATCCATTTAGGCCTGGGGCCGATTCTAAAAATGCCTTTTAAATCCGGCCAAGATTTTCATTAAGAAAACAAATGCAATTCATTAATAAAAAATAGAAACATGTAAGAACCACAAAATGTACAGTCAATTGGATGAGTGGTTTGTAAAATATGCATAGCCTCCTTGGAGTGAGCTAAAATGTTGGCAAACTTGGAAAATGGACATTAATATAAACGTGATTTTTTGGGACGTTTTGATTAATTATTACACAAAATAACAATACAACAATTGCAATATCTGGTTAAATTTGTATAATTAAGAAACATTGTCTGTATGTTATGCAAATCATGTTGCAGGCCCATGGTGTGGCAAACCACCAACATGGTAGACCCCTGAACAGTGTTTATGCCAAGTTTAGTGTGGATTGGAGCAACGGTGTGCCTGTGGCAGCCAGGGGCCCCTGGGAGCCACATTGGGCCCCTTGTGTTGCTATTATAATGGCCGACCCCTGAACGGTGTTTGTTCAATCAAGTTTAGTGTGGATCAGAGCAATGGTATGCCTGTGGCAGCCAGGGGCCCCTGGGGGCCACATTGGGCCCCTTGTGTTGCTATTATAATGGCCGACCCCTGAACGGTGTTTGTGCAATCAAGTTTAGTGCGGATCGGAGCAACGGTGTGCCTGTGTCAGCCAGGGGCACCCGGGGGCCACATTGGGCCCCTTGTGTTGCTATTATAATGGTAGACCCCTGAACGGTGTTTGTGCCAAGTTTAGTGTGGATTGGAGCAACGGTATGCCTGTGGCAGCCAGGGGCCCCTGGGGGCCACGTGGGGCCTGTGGTGTTGCTATTATAATGGCAGACCCCCAGAACGGTGTTTGTACAATCAAGTTTAGTGTGGATCAGAGCAACGGTGTGCCTGTGGCAGCCAGGGGCCCCTGGGGGCCACATGGGGCCCTTGGTGTTGCTATTATAATGGCAGACCCCTGAACGGTGTGTGTGCCAAGTTTAGTGTGGATCGGAGCAACGGTGTGCTTATGGCAGCCAGGGGCCCCTGGGGGCCACATGGGGCCTGTGGTGTTGCTATTATAATGGCAGACCCCTGAAGAGTGTTTATGACTAACGTTATTCACCCAAAATGCTATGTCATTGAAATGTTCATAAAAACATGTATGTGCATTAACAGGACTCTGACACCCAGCCAATCAGGTGCTTCAAAACATACACTGTGTGTGAATATTCATGAGCTTGTGTATGAACATGCAGTAGCATTACACAACCTATGGGGGCGCTGTTCAGACACAAAAAAGTCGGGTGTATGTGTATTAACAGGACATCAAAAAAAAAAGGTGGATTTGGGCTCTCTAGACCAATAGAAACACTTCTGCTATTTCAGAATTGTCCATGAATTAGCAGGACACCAGTCCTGTCCTGCTAATCCAAAATGTCCTGTTAGTGTGGTGTGTATTCAGGCCAATTGTCCCGTTAAACCACATTTACCAACACACACACACACACACACACACACACACACACACACACACACACACACACACACACACACATGCATTCACACGATGCACCCACACACCCACACGAATAATAAAATGCGTACATTAATGCGTTCATTAATCTTCTTAATGCATGCACACAATACAGTACATGCACGTACATGCATGTACTGTACACGTGGCCACATACATAATTATGTAAAAACATCCATGCACACGCACACGCACGCACGCACGCACGCACGCACGCACGCACGCACGCACGCACGCACGCACGCACGCACGCACGCACACACACACACACACACACAGGCCCATTACTGCCTGATCCCCTCACAGACACAAAGACATACTGATGGCCTAGATTCCAACACGTGCACACACAGGCAGGCAGCTAGGAAACACAAACACACACACACACACACACACACACACACACACACACACACACACACACACACACATATACTGTAAGTACAGTGTACATTATGAACATGGAATGTTTGGAATCTGGTAATGTGACAACTCGACACAAATATCTTAAAGCTGCAATCCGGAGCTTATTTTAATGAATATAGTAGACTTTGTTCATATAATCACTACTGCAGTGGTTGGAGGTGCATGGTCTCCTTTCTGTTCCACTGAGACATTTAGACCCTGTAGGGTAGGGGTCTTCAATGTTTTCAGGCCAAGGACCCCTTAGTTGAGAGAGAGATGAAGCAGGGACCCCCACAACCTTATCATAGATTTCATATAGTTTCATCTCTTGACAGCACAATCATCGGTGTATTTTGGATTCATGTCAATTTGTGTTTTCAGATATTTAACCACTTGAACCGTCAATACTTAATAAACTTAACCTTTTACTCTGTACTTAGTCTGCTCTTTTTCCCCTCTACACCAAACCTCTTTTTTTTTTAACAATATGTTTATTTTGTTTTTTTCTCGTTTTTCTAAAGACATACAAGACAACATATACAATACAACAAAAGACCACACTCAAAGCTCAGACAAAACAAAAAAGTATACAATAATAAATAAAAAAAACACAAAAAAAAAAAACCTGACACTAACACGACACATAAGAATATAAAATAATTATGGTACAAAGAGCACATATAACACACCAAACCTCTTTGCCAAAAATAGCCGATCTACAAGCTCACAACGCCTCGCAGCGCGAGGCGTTGTGAGCTTGTAGATCAGCTATTTTTGGCTACAGTTCTCAGAATATGGACGCTAGAGTTCAATGGTTAATATAAAAAAGGGGGGGGAGTAAAAAAACAAGTTTTTATCAAACAAAGATTTGGAGGACCCTCTGTAGTAACTCTGGGGACCCCCTAAGGGTCCCGGACCCCCTGTTGAAGACCTGTGATGTAGGGTCATAGGACTCCAACTGATTGACAAGTAGTGCTCCCACGCATGAGTCTCGGATTTGAATCCCTTTAGGAATTCACATTACGGATTGCAGCTTTAACATCTGATGCAACACTACTTTCCATGTACACAACAAGCATTCATTTGACTCTTGGAGGGTACAAATGTAACCAAATCTATTTGGTTACATTTGAACACTCAGATTTACAAGAGAGGATTCTACTGTATGAATAATGTATTATTTATGTTTGCATCTAATGGAGAATTGTCTCTCAAATATCAACGTCTTGTGAGCAAGACAGAAAGAGCACAGAGAACTTTCTTTTATCAAGCTATAAGACTCTTGAACAAATGACATACACAAATGTGATGTTTCTATTGTAACGGATAGTAAGGCACCTTTAAAGCCTAAAGTATCCTTTTATTTAACTTTTTAGATTTTATTATGTGACAATGTTTTTATTTATATTACTTTCCACTAATGAACTGCTGCAAGTCCGAGGAGCACTGACAAATGAATTTCACCCTTTTCTTACTGCGATTGTATTTTTAAGGTGTGACAATAAAGCATTTCTGATTCTGATTCGGTCTCATTGAGGGTTGGTGGGTTACACTTTATAATGGCATCATTAAGAAAGACGTATTTTCAAAGTATATACTCAGAAATAGACATAAAAAGTAAAACATGTAGGCTAATGTGTACAATATAGTTAAAATATATTGCCTTTATAACAGAGATTATGTTTTCACCCCTGGGTGTTTGTGTCTCTGTGTGTGTCTTTTTGTTTGTGGCCAATCTCACAAAAACCTTTTGTGCACGCTGCCAGCAAGCCGAGGAATACACTCCCTGAATATTTTCCCAATCTGTTATCTAATATTTTTGTGAATGCATTACCTCATGCACTGTCCCTTCGGAGTGCAATAGAAAGAAGGAGCGGCCCATGATGTTGCCATGCATATACGGAAGGGCCTCTATCAGCTACACATGAAGGTGCATGTATGCATGTGGTGACATCCTTGGGTTTGTATCTCCCAAATGTTTCTTTTTACAGATATTCCCATCGATTGTGTTTGCTGCACCCTTAGTAGGAGTTATATTTGTCGCATTCCTAAGACAAAAAAATTGATTATAGTAAATGTACCCCCATGGATACCGGATGGGGACCCGAATGGATTTGGGTCCCCATCTGGACTCAAAAGGGGTATATTTATTGTAATCCAATTTTTGTCTTAGGAATGTGGCAAAAAAAACAAAAGATATTATTGAATTGAAGTTTCCATTGCGTGAGTAATCAATAGGAAAAAAAAGTCAATTTGGGGGTGAACTACCCCTTTAAGCTTAAGTCATACTCCATCAATGTTGCTTGCCATAAAGGGACAGATCTACAAGCTATTGAGGCAATGCATCGCGCAACACAATGATAGCTTATAGTGCAACGTTAAATGTTTAATTTCCTGATCGCCAAACAGAAAGACACTTAACTTAACTTTAGCAGCAATAGGGAGTGTGCAGAATCTGGGGGTATTAAGTAATTTAATATAGCACACAAATGATTGAATATACTGTAGGATGTGCAATGTGCTTTAGACACCGCCCATTCCAGCAAGAAATAAAACGTAAAGCACTGAATCAAGTAGGAAAATTTTGTAAACTTGCTTTAAAAGAAACATCTGGCATGTTGTGTTATCTCGTAGAGGCAATGAAAACTACAAGAGGACTGTTTACTGAATATCGTCGTTGTCGGGTGGAAACCTTGTATGTCCAAAACAGTTCGTTTTGTATGTATCATTTTAAAAACGATCTAAAAAAAAAATAGCAAAATAGCAGATCTACAAGCACACCGCGAGGCGTTGTGTGCTCGTAGATCTGCTATTTTCACTAGCTTTGTGCGACAGTCTTGTATGATGAAGCAGGGCTTTACCTTACGAAAAAAAAACATACAAATTTGAAACTTGGAGATACGAGTTTTCTGCCCGATATCAAACATATAATTTTCCGAATGTCTGAGTGAGTGTCTGTCTCTCTGTCTGTCTGAAACAACGTTTCTCCTCAGTGGCTGGAGCAATTGATCTTGAAATCGCATCACCATTAGCATATGAACACACCTAACATAACTGTGAAGCCCGTTTGTCACTTTCACAAATCATATGCTGTATATTAGCATTTTTATGGTGTATCTACTATCTATTCTGCATCTAGCATGAGGCATATCCATTCTGCATCTAGCATGAGGCAACATGTTTAACCAGCTCTGTGTGTGTGTGTGTGTGTGTGTGTGTGTGTGTGTGTGTGTGTGTGTGTGTGTGTGTGTGTGTGTGTGTGTGTGTGTGTGTGTGTGTGTGTGCAGGCAGGCGGGTGTGTGTGCAGGCGGGCAGGCGGGGGGGGGGGGGGGACACAGTATCTCTGTAGCCATTAAACGAAACGGGTGCACACATCCCATAACCCACACACTGCACATCAGAATGTCTGAGTGAGTGTCTGTCTGTCTGTCTGTCTGTCTGAAACAACGTTTCTCCTCAGTGGCTGGAGCAATTGATCTTGAAATCGCATCACCATTAGCATATGAACACACCTAACATAACTGTGAAGCCCGTTTGTCACTTTCACAAATCATATGCTGTATATTAGCATTTTTATGGTGTATCTACTATCTATTCTGCATCTAGCATGAGGCATATCCATTCTGCATCTAGCATGAGGCAACATGTTTAACCAGCTCTGTGTGTGTGTGTGTGTGTGTGTGTGTGTGTGTGTGTGTGTGTGTGTGTGTGTGTGTGTGTGCGTGTGTGTGTGTGTGTGTGTGTGTGTGTGTGTGTGTGTGTGTGTGTGTGTGTGTGTGTGCAGGCAGGCGGGTGTGTGTGCAGGCGGGCAGGCGGGGGGGGGGGACACAGTATCTCTGTAGCCATTAAACGAAACGGGTGCACACATCCCATAACCCACACACTGCACATCATTTCGGAGCTCATATATTTGAACGGGTAAGGGCTAGTATTATATAATATAATATTTCTGGACGATAGAATAGTCAGGAGAACAACATACACAGCATGTCAACAAGAGCTTATTTGCATAACTTCCTGGGTATTTCCCGGGCACACATATTATTGGGTCACCCATGCCCGGACCTCCCATCACATGACATTAACTCTTAACCTGTTCATGCCACTATGCCAGGTCATATAACATTACACCACATGGCAGAGATCTCCACCTTTGCAGTTGCGTTATGCACACAGGAGGTATGATATAATAGCGGCAATAACAACAATCGTAGACCATGTGTGCGTAGACTGCGTACGTGCGTGCTAAAGTGACATTCCAATCCATATTTGACTGTATCATGATAATATCTAAGTAATCATGATAAGTCACAGATGAGGGGTGCCCGCTGGCCCGGTGGTCAAGGCGCATACCACATACTAGGCTATGATGCCTGCTGGCGTCGCCAGTTCGATTCCCGATCCGGACGACCTTTGCCGCATGTCAATCCCCATCTCTCTCCCCATTTCTGGTCAGTCTACTATCCTTTCAAATAAAGGCATAAAAAGCCCAAAAACAAATCTTAAGATAAGTCACAGATGAGGTAAGAACGGATAGATCTTTTGTTGTGTCACAGTGCTAACTAACAGTTAATAGGATCTGAGAAGCTTCTTTAGCGGTTTGGCTGATCCTAATCATCACTGGGCAAAATCCCCCCTGAAGTCCTGCAGGCATGCAGCCAGGTGTATGCTAAATACACTGTACACATGTATAACCGACACACACATATAACCTTCTCAGCAACATTGTTGCAGTAGTCTATTATAACAAGGATTTCAAAACGTTCTCATTAGGCTATAGAACCCCATTTCTAATGACTCTGCCCAACCTTCTTATCACCGTGTGAAAGTAGTAGTACGTCTTGGCTTTGAATCAAATTGTAGAATATTGCTAGCCGTTATAGCCTATATGCTCACACCACATTGCAATGTGTGAGCTTGCAGGTCGGCTATTTATGGCCAAGAGATTTGGTCAAGGCTCTTCCAGAGGGTAAAAGGTAGTGGACCAAGTATTGAACCCTGGGGGACACTGGTCAACTAAGTATATAGGGCTTAAGACAGTGGTTAAGACAGCTCGGACTGAGTTGAATGTGTGCAGACATGAAGACTCCAATCATTTGGGGGTTTTGTGGTACGGTATGTTTGTCGAGTTTATATTGTGTATTTTGGTGTTAACGTGATGTTGGCTTGTACTGGCAAACTTGCATGTCTGCTCTTATACCATAGCCTGGACTGATGATTGCTCTGTGATTATTTAAAAAAAAAAAAAGAAAAAAAACACTGATGGGCCCGTAGTATGTGAGATTAGCTGTGTAGTGCACACGCTAGAGCATTAATGACTTGTGATTTTTGCAAGTCGACTCGACTCAGTAAAAAGTTGAGTTGAAGTCGACTTTATCGCTTGATGACGTCATCACATCACACACGACCGCCCAATTATTTTGGGGGGTCCCCTGATTAACTTAATGTGAAACCTTGTTGTTTCTCACTCAACTGTAAACAAACCAACATAAAGTTTAAGTATATAGAGGGTATCTCCACATTTCTAAAGTGTCAATATAAGGACTTTTTAATACCTCTAAAATGACAATTGGCCAAATTGTCAAAATATATAGAGGCAGAAATGTGAAAATAGCACATCTACATGCTCACAACGCCTCACAACGCGAGGCGTTGTGAGGCGTGAGGCATGTAGATCTGTTATTTTCACAATAGAACGTTTTTTTTTTTTCAACTTCGACTTTCGACTTTCTCTGGTGGGAGTCGACTTGTCAACCGAGTCGACTTGTCGACTTTTTCGTTAATGCCCTAGCACACACGCACGCACACACACACGCACGCACGCACACACGCACGCACGCACGCACGCACGCACGCACGCACACACACAGAATCTCCCAGTGGAGATACAATGGAGTAAGGGGATTTAAAACATCCCAGTATAGCATCATATAAGTGTCTCATGTGGTTTTCCATCCATACATCAGAGGGACACTCACGCTCTCTGACAGCAAAAGAAGAGATCTCTGCCTTGCATTGCATTCAGTGGCGTCAGTTCAGAAAAAGGTAAGGTATGGCAACATGACTGGTGTCTTGCACGCGCGCCTTCGCGCGCGTGCAAGACACCAGTCATGTTGCCATACCTTAGCAACAGGCACGATGAAAAGTACATTTTTATTATTTCCCCCTGTAGCCAAGGTATGGCAGCTGCATACCCCTGCCATACCCAATTGACGCCCCTGATTGCATTCCTAATGGTCTTATAATACTGTATGTCCAGAAACACAGTCAAATGTTCATACACACAGGCACGCACACACACACACATGCATGGGTGGACGTCGCACCAAATTCTGGAACCCTGGGTACAAGGATTCACTGTGGGCCCCCTCATGAATGTTCTTCATACGGGGAGGGGTTCAACCCATTTAGACTGGGAATGCATTATTACGCATTATTTTGTGCTTTAACTATTGAAAAATAACAGATATACAAGCTCACAGTGTGTATATCGTGGCACCGCGCTGTGAGCTTGTATATCTATATTTTCAATAGCTAAATTATAAAATAATTAAGACCCCTCCGCCTTGTGCCCTAGTAACTCAGTCCCACTCCCCCCCCCCCCCCCCCCCTTGTGACGCCCCTGCAGACATGCATCTGAAATCAGATCTCTGCACAATGACAACAGCCATATACTGTACATGGACATTCAAACAAACATGCACTAACCCGCGTACACGCATTTACTCAAACGCAGATGCACATCCACATGCACAACCACACGCACAGGCAAAAATACTATGTCTCAAGCACACTAATTTGATAACACACAAAACCAGTTTCAGTAACCCACAGATCCCTGGAACTGCATGTGCACGTGATATCAGTTTACAGTGTGGGGGTGGGAGGCCAGGGGAAGGAGAGGATAATACTGTGTGTGTGTGTGTGTGTGTGTGTGTGTGTGTGTGTGTGTGTGTGTGTGTGTGTGTGTGTGTGTGTGTGTGTGTGTGTGTGTGTGTGTGTGTGTGTGTGCGTGCGTGTGCATGCGTGCGTGCGTGAGTAAGAGATAGGACAGAGAGGGAGAGAGAGTGATAGAGAGAGAGAGAAAGAGAAAGAGAGCTAGGAGAGAGATAAAGGGGGTTGAAAAGGCAGTGGGACATTCATTAATTATGAATATGGTGCTCATTAATATTTTAAGATGAGAATGTGCTAAAAGAGACTTATCGTTCATAATTTCAACTTTGTGTGAGATTGCAACATTGCATATACGTCACAGGATAATGAATTCAAACTTAAAATATTGTTAGACTATAGATAATGTTATCCAATATGACATTCAACAATTTGTCTCATTGGATTTTTGATTTGTGAATGTGTAATATGCCAATACATCCCTTGGATAAATCAAAACAAAATTGTTCTCTGTAATAGATATCATAATTACTAAACGATAAAAAAATATTGGTAAGTTGTTGATCAACAAGAACTAAGCTCCTTTAAAACTGCAATACATAATACAGTATTTTTTATTCTGAAGTAAATCGGGAGAATTTAGGGTCTATCCATGTGGGATTTGTCTCTCAATCAATAAGCCATAGATAGCTAAACACACACAGAAAAGTTAGTTTTGGCTATAGGGTAGGAAAATGTAAACAGGCCTACTTGTTTGATTGAAGAATTTATTAGAAGTTTGCAATAGAAAAAAAGTACAGTTTCATGACAGTACAAATCACTGGTACAAGGTCAACTAAAAGGAGATCCTAGAAAGCCGAGGCTTATTTCCGCAGGAACCACACTTTATGTATCTCATATAACAGTGAAAGACAGACAGATAGAACATAGTACTTTATCTAGGATAATAGCAATTTCAAAAGCAGAAAAAGCAGAACATCAAATACAAAGGCAGACAAAAAAAAGGTGGATAGTGATTTTTATTTTTTTAAATAATTATTACACGTTTATAATAGGTTTATTGTTGGAAAATACTTCAACACAGAGGCTCACCACCTATCAGGAGGGCCTCTGTGACGTCACGACACACCCCTATTATGGTGGTAGGGGATCGATTGCGACGGGGGGCCGAGAGACTGACACCTCTCTCGGCCAATGGGAGGAGAGACTCCTCCCGTGTGATTGGACGGCCGCGGAGATGATATATAGATTATGCGCTGGAGCGGCAGAGGCGTCAATTGGGTATGGCAAAGCTATGGCAGCTGCCATACCTTTGCTACAGGGGGAAACAATAAAATGTACTTTTCATCGTGCCTGTTGCTAAGGCATGGCAATATGACTGGTGTCTTGCACGCGCGCGAGGGCGCGAGGGCAAGACACCAGTCATTTTGCCATACCTTAGCTTTTTCTGAACTGACGCCGCTGCTGGAGAGGGCGGGGCCACACAGAGAGAGAGAGAGGAGTGTAGTGATATCACATCTAAAAAGCTTCAATCCACTGTCTGCCTACGTAGCTTCTCTGCATGGATTAATGTAAGTTATTTCGGACGTTTTCCAGTACATTTGGGACTGTTTTCGGCGGACGTAATGCTTTTTATGGAGACTTGTGTAATGCCCGCGCCTCTGGAACTGTGTGTTGTGCCTTCGGGGGCGCTTTTTAGAAGTGTTTGAGGCCGCCGGTGTTGCGCCGAATCCTGTATACCCGTCAGAATCTGTTCCCCCGCGCGACGTTCCCAAAGGGAAACATTTTGACACAGTAGTGGAGACTCGTCGTTTTTTAGACTGCTTGTGTTTTGGGGTGGCAGCCTGGCAGGTCAAACTTTTATTGCACTTTGTCCTTTTAACATTTCGACAAAGCAACATTCGAGAATGAAATCTCCAGAACTGTCAACGTGTCATTTCGTTCGCCTCACGTTGAAATAGCGAACGGGGGAAATAAACACAACACACACGGGGGCTGGACAGTGGCGTCAGTTCAGAAAAAGCTAAGGTATGGCAACTGACTGGTGAAGGCGCGCGTGCAAGACACCAGTCATGTTGCCATACATTTTATTTTTCCCTCCGTTTTCACGGTTTCTTGGGTAGCCTGGAACGGTTGTTCAAGTGCAGCTAAACTCGGCATGTTAGTAAACATGCCACAATTAACAATAATGCATTGCACCTGTGCAGCTGACCTGCGGAACCTGGGAATATACCATTTTGTCAAGCTGGGGAGAATACAAGTGTGGAGAATATAATTATAATACCTTGTTAAACTGACCATTTTGTTAAATTTTTCATTTGTCGTTATTTTACTGTAATTTAACAACATAATAACCAGAACAGATAGACAAAGAGACATTCATGGATTTATATTTAAAGTAACTTTTATTTCCCCCCTGGACCCAGGGTATGGCAGCTGCAAACCCCTGCCATACCCAATTGACGCCCCTGGGGCTTGGAAACGGATTCTGACAGGGACACCGAGCTCGGCACAACACCCACCCGGCCGCGTTGCTCCGCCGCTGCAGTTAAAGTGCTTCATGTTGACATGCTGCTGCTGCTGCTGCTGCTGCTGCTGCAACACAATGGAAACAATGTAACGTTAATGCCGCTAATGGGAACAACGCAACGTTAATGCCGGGCGGGTGTAACAGAACCGAATAATAAACGGTTATTATTCGGGTTATTTCTGCAGCCAGTCCAGTATTCCAGGCGTTTTGTGGACATTTGAACCCCCAGTAGGTGTTGCTTATGCTTTTGCTGCTGACTGTGATTTCCACAGAATACCGTTAGCTTCTGGATTTTAATTCAACCCTTCTGCTTTTTTTCTTGTTGTTGTTTGTTGTTGTTGTCGTTGACAGTTTTCTGAAGAGGAGGACACAAAGTTTTTCTGCCTGCCTGCAGCCACAGTGTGGGATTGTACAACCAAAGCCTTGGTGACCCAGGGATCACTGCCTCCTCCTTTGCCTTTTGCTCTCTTCTTTTTTTTTTTTGAGGATTTTGGGGGGCGATCTGGGCGCCAGAAACCCCTCACCCCCCACCCCCCCACCCGTCTCTCTCTCTCTCTCCTCTGCAAAGTGCGTGTGCGTGTGTTCAAGTGAAGGAGCTGATATGAACCATCAGGTAAGAAGACACACAGCTAAAGCGTGCATGCCGTTCCCTCTCTTAGCAGAGGCTAGCGGGGCTATATGGCTGCCATTACACATACATAACACACAGCAGAGTCTCTCTGCACAGTGTGCAAATCCTCGGTGCTGGTTTTGACTTGAGAGGCTACACATGGGCACACACACACACACACACACACACACACACACACACACACACACACACACACACACACACACACACACACACACACACACACACACACATAATAGTACACGCACAAAGATTTGGCATTGCAAGGTCAAAGTTTGCAGCTTCGCTTGCTGCATACCACAATGCTGGTTTGTGCGTGCATGTTTGTGTGTGTGTGTGTGTGTTGGGGGGGGGGGGGGGGGTGTTGTTACTAGCATCTATTAAAGGCAGCAGCATTTTGCCATATTCCACACGTGTGCACACGGCCTGCTGCTGCAGCCTTAATGCACACCCCCCCCCCATATGCAATACAAATGGAGCTTGTCATCATGTTTACTGTTTTCTGGCTGTGTGTGTTCACTAGAAAGCACGCACACGTGTGTGTATGAGAATGTGTGTCTATGAATGCAGATGGTGTGTGTGTGTGTGTGTGTGTGTGTGTGTGTGTGTGTGTGTGTGTGTGTGTGTGTGTGTGTGTGTGTGTGTGTGTGTGTGTGTGTGTGTGTGTGTGTGTGTGTTGGCATGCCTCCTGCTCGAGCCTCTCAGCGAGACACTTGAGGTGACTCCCTCTTTTTGCAGGCATGGCAAAGACAAAGGCGCGGACGGACCAGCCCAGTCGAATAGTAGTGTAGTTATCATAATGGAATAGTAAAGCCTGATTCTCAGCATGGCACAACATCAGCCAATATGACTCTGTTTGGATACGGTCTGTCCTGCTAGCTGCATTCTGTGTTGTGTTCCGTTGTGTTCTAGTAAGTTCTATACTCCGATTTGTGTTAATTAATAGATGTCTGGCTAATGTGTCTCATCAATGAAGGTCGTCCGACCTTCAATTGAACAGCTTGCGTCTCAGACTTAACAGGGTGGTCGTTACTATCAAGTCATTTAACACGCCATGCTGTGCTACTTGTGGAGAGTTTATTCAGTGCATTATGTGCTTCTCCACGGGGGCTGAAAATCAAATCACTTTTCTTCTAAATAAGCGATATTGTGAACGCTATTTTAATCCTCTTTGCAGAATCTTGCGGTCCGTTCTGGATGCATTATGTCCCCATGAAAGGAGTATTGTTACTTGGAGCAGAAAGGAAAAAACGTACCCCTCGGTGAAATACTGTACGTGCCAGTGTGTCTGAATCTCTGCAACTCCACTGCTCTTTCAAGGCTGATAATGACGGTTTATATGGTTGCAATCGACCAGTCACAGTTGGGTGTTTTCTGTTGTGATCAAAAAGATCGCTGAAGTTTTGATATGGCGGGGAGTAAAGTGAGGCCACTGGTGTCCTTTTTTGAAGTGCATTGTGCGGCGATGTTGTCATGTTGTGTTTGGCTGGAGAATGGTTTCTCTTTGTTGTGGAAGCTTGTGGTTTTACTAGGAGGGTTCTTTCCTATCCTGTCAATAAACAGAACAGAGGCTACACCAGCCGCCCTCCACGAACGAACACGATGGGAACCAGGGTTTCACTATGCTCTCCCCTCCCACCGCTAGGCCTTCTTGCAGACCGTTGTATCATCATCTGGTATCATCCTGGTTCGCCGAGCATTTCAAAGTCTTCTGCTGTGTTCTCAATTGTTTTTTATATACGCCAGCTTAAAAGCTACAGTCTGGGACATGTTTGAACGAATACGAACCTTTTTAAAGTAAGTTAATACAATGCAGCAACTAGTACATCTGCAGTGGTTGGAGCTGGAAGTAGGGGCGGGCGATATGGAAAAATACAATATCCTTATATCTTCCCAAGCTGTATCACGATACACAATTTTATCACAATTCTTTTTCGCGTTGGTTTTTATGGTTATTTTTCAAGTTTACAAATATGTAACTCTGACAGTATACAAATGAAACCAAATCGGGTCCATTTGGTTTCATTTGTATACTGTCAGAGTTACGTGGAGACCTTGACATTTTAAAGTTTGAGAACAACGGATTCAGACCAAAATGCAGGTTTAAATTGAATTCTGCAATGAATCTCTGTATTAACGATTAAACAGGATTTTTTATGAGGCTCCCTCATTGTATCACGATATATACACGATACCTCTGAAAAGGCATATGGGGCTTTTAAGCCGTGACATCATTTTGTAGGCAGAGGAGAACTCTGCCCCCAGAGCATTTTCTGTCCCTCGCTATTTCAACAGATCCGAGACAAAAATAACGACTAAAGTATAATTCTAACACTTTCCTTTCAACAACAAAGAGAAGAAAAATGTGTAAATAGTAAAAATAGTAAAAAGATTCTCGGAAAGTGGGGGCAGAAATTCTCCTCTGCCTACAAAATGATGTCATACTTAACAGCCCCATTGTGGAGACATTGTATCGTCTCAATGATAATTATCACCATATCGCCCACCCCTAGCTGGAAGTGGTCTGTTTACTATTCCATTGACACATTTAGACCCAGGTTGGACACCATAGTTGGGTGTGCTTTGCAAGCAAGTCTTGTATTGTATCATGTACAGTAATCATTTATGGTTTTTAGTTATTGCATTATTTATGTGCACTTTCTTCTTTATAACCTTCTTATTCTGTTTTGACCGTGTGAATGTCCCCCTTGGGGGATTAACAAAGTGTTATCAATCAGCCAATCAATAAAAGCTATTGGTTGACTATGTCAATACAGTTATTCGCCGCAGTCGTCTGACCGAATATGACACAAGATATATGCCGCCATCTTTATGGTTGTTCGGACATTGACGCAATGTACTTCTCCCTGTGCGGAGGTATGGATTGTAGCTACAGTATTGTGAAACAACATTGGCCATTTTAATAAAGCAAATAGCAGATTTACAAGATCACAATGCAAATTGAAAAGTTTTGAATAGGGCTCAAGTGTTTACATATAGGCCTATTATACAGTTATACATACATATCAAGACATAGGACATCGTCGCTGGTCTGTGATTCAAAATTGTGACGTTTATATCACACGATAGCGAGGGCCGTCACAATCATTACTTAACCGTCAATCATTTGACACAATCGCAATTATTTTGGGATAATCGTCAAAATCGTTTACATGTTGAAAGATGTTTATATATGTTCAAACAATTTTTTTTTGGAAATGGCAGATCTACAAGCTCAGAACGCGTTGCGATGCGACGCGTTGTGAGCTTGCAGATCGGCTATTTCCACTATCAATGTTCTTTTTAAAGTGTAAAGTTGTGAAATATGTCATCCTTCATTTCTTTGTGTAGGTTACGTGTCATATCTGCCATGTACAACTTCAAAGCCGACAAGCCAAACAGAAATGTAATTGCCAACGACAAAAACACAATTAAATCGTTAATCGCTGTTATTTGAGTGACAAATTAATCGTCACGTAAAATGTCAAAACCGCAACAGCCCTACACGCGATAGCGCCGCTCTGTCGCTCGACGCGGCCCGTTCCTCGAGGTGACGGTGCTTGCAGCCCACCCATTGTCTTAGTGGAGGGATACAAAAGGGGCTATTTTCTGTAATGAGGTGCTTACCGGAGCACATTGAGCTTTAGAGGTCCGTGCGCCGCTGAGTTATAGGCAGGTTGTAAAATGATAACAGATGCGTGTGGAGGCTCTTATGGTGCAGACCAGCGCTTTTTGAAGAGTAAGCTGATTCCTGGCAATACGGAGCACACATGTACGATACACGCTCATGGGCGTGTGCGGGCGCGTGTGCGTGTGTGTGTGTGTGTGTGTGTGCGTGTGTGCGTGCGTGAGATTTGGGGTCAGAATTAAACTTTTTGTCATTAATCACGTGAACCCTAGTGTATGTCACTCACCGTTATGCAAACATCTATACTGTATGCTTGCAACACAACACAAAGTGTGGTGAGAGTTTTGGTGTAGACTAGAGGGAATAAGTGACGGTGGACCCCTGGTGCACCCTGGTCAATGAAGGGGTTTAAAGGACAACTTTGGTTTTTAACAAGGGTTCATATTTTAGATTGTAATTAGAGAAAAGATGAGTGTTAAAATGTTTTCATTTACTGCTTTCTCTGGTTTTAGCGATTTTAATGACTTTGATTTCAGTGGTTGGGGGCATGCATGCAAGTGGCTAAATATTTATTTTTAGACACAATAAGCCAGCGATTTATTCATTACTATTTACAGTAGCCCCCATAAGTCACATTTGTCCATGAACGATTGTGGTGCATCTTGGGAATGGGCTTATTGTGTATCAAAAGCCATATTTAGCCACTTGCATGCTTGTCATTAAAGTCATTAAAACTGCTAAAACGATAGAAGCAGTCATTTCTTTCTTTGTATGTTTCGGCTAATAAGATAGGCGTTGTAGACTTTTGTTTACAAAGCACAACAAAAGTACATTTTTATCGTGCTCCAATGTTCAATGCCAAAAACACAATTAAATAAGGAATCAGTTATTTGTGTAACAACTAAAATGTCAATCCATCCATCCATCCATCCATCCATCCATCCATCCATCCATCCATCCATCCATCCATAGGAGGCGTTCTATCATGTTCTATTATGTTCTCAATATAAACGTTGTGTTTTTGTTGTGTGTGTGTACGTGTGAACACCGAGGGGGATCCAAATAAAGCATCAAAATAAAAACATTATGACTGCCATTACCTCCAATTCAGCTCCAAACACTTTAGAATGGCCTCTCCTCTCTCTCCCCGCTAGGTTAACGGGCTCAATGGGGGCTAATGGCTTCCACACAAGAGGTAATTGCATAGCAACAACATTAAGTGTAGTTGTAATTCAGGACCCAGGCTGAAGTGTGGTGTTTTGGTGTGACTAAAGACTCATACATGGTCCCCAAGGACCTCGGATGAGATAAACGTCAATAGAGGTACCAACTACCAATTCACGTTGCAAAGTCCTCTCGCCGACGCCGGAGCGGCATGGATTTACGAATGGATTTGTTTGGTGCACACATTAATGATCTGGTGGTCCGACATTTTGCATTATAGATTGTGGTGTTGTAGAGCGGTGTTCCCAACCGTTTAGCTTTCCAGGACCCCCATGTCTGACATGCATAATACACCACGGACCCCTTTTTTTGTGGTCCTCAGCCTTTTCAGGCCGCGACCCCCAAAATAATATCATTTTAACTGGGGATCCCCCCCCCTCCCCCCCACCCTGATGAGCACTAAGAGTTGAGGCATTACCTTTTGTATAACACGGTTCTATTGTGAAAATAGCAGATCTACATGCTCACAACGCCTCGTTAAATTGTCATTTTAGGATGGGGAAGATGCCCTCTATGCACTTAAACTTTAAGTCGGTTTGTTTACTGTTGAGTGAGAAACATTAAGTTAAATCATTTGTGGGAACCCCACAAAATAATTTGGCGAGCCCCCCGGGGGTCCCGACCCACAGATTGAGAACCACTGCCCTATTTGATCACTCTTCATAATCTCCGGAACCCCAATCTACACTGTGGAAGGGTCCATTTGGTTACCTCAGATACAGACCTGTGAGTTTCCATTTTGGTTACTCAAGTCATTTAGCTGGGGACCCCCTGCTGGAACCCCCTCAAGGACCCCTGGGGGTCTGCAGACCCCACACTGAGAACCAGTGCTGTGGCATATGGCACTAAAGCTGCCAGGGGGTCGTTGGGTTCACGTCCTATTCTGAATATCTCTGTGCTCATGGTGTTGTTACTGTAATGTCATTTTGGGTGGACACATCATGATCCAAATCGCTTGTTCTTTCAATTGTTAGAATTTAACCCATTTAGGCCTAGAATTATTGAATGCCTTAACCAGTGAAAAATAGCAGATATACAAGCTCACAGCGCGGCACCGAGTGCCGCGCAGCGAGCTTGTAGATCTGCTATTTTTGAAAAATCTTGAAAATTAGAATTTTGACCCGATTTCATAAGTGTCTTTTGAATCCTAAGGTCTTTTGAAAAACCTATGTTTCTATGTCAGCAATCTGGCTATAGCCATTGTCAAAGAAAAGGTCCTTTTCACATAACTGGAGCTCAGTTAGTCTGTTCTTGAGAGACTACTATGTCAGTGGTTCTCAAACCTTTTCATGTGAAGGACCCCCAAAATGATATTTATTTGGCCACGGACCCGCATCTCAAAATATCTAGTTCCAGGGACCACCCAGAAGCAAAATTAGTTATAAACGTTCGCTTTGAAAATACATATTCAAAGATTTGCACACATTTTCACGACTTTTTCAAAAATAGCAGATCTACAAGCTCGCTGTGAGCTTGTATATCTGCTATTTTTCACTGGTTAAAGCATTCAATAATTCTAGGCCTAAATGGGTTTTAATCAACCTTCCTGTCATGTGTCTTATAATGCTTCCATTATTATATATTTTTATATTGTTTATAATTCATATCATTTATATTAATGTTGTTAATGTCATCATTAATATATGTTTTGCCATGGTTCAAGGTTGTACTTTATCGTTACATCTTGTGTACAGGTACATGAGAGTAAAACATTATTTTTCTCTGGCTTCCTTCAGACAATGCCGCAGCATAAAATAACTAGGGCTGTCACGATTATGACATTTTACATGACGATTATTGTCACTCAAATAATTGCGATTAACGTTTTAATTGTGTTTTTGTCGTTGGCAATTACATTTCTGTTTGGCTTTTAGGCTTTGAAGTTGCACATGGCAGATATGACGCATAACTTAAATATACAAAGAAATAAAGGACATACTTGGCAACTTTATACTTAAAAAAAGAACATGGAAATAGCCGATCTAGAAGCTCACAAAGAGCTTGTAGATCTGCTATTTCGACAATTCTTTTTCTTTAAAAAGAAATATATGAAATCTTTTTCAACATGGAAACGATTATGACGATTATGACAAATAATCGCGATTACAAGATTATGTAATAATTGTGACAGCCCTATAAAACACGTAGGATAATTAAAAAGAGTTAAAGGAAAGCGTGCATGAAAAGGAATACAAAGAGAGCATCCTCATACGTGCGTATAATCTTGGTATGTATACTGTATACAACAACAAGAGCTTTTCACAGTAGCTGCCGCCTAACTTTGTGTAAACAACTTCGCAGTGTGTGTTCTATATACAGGAGATTAGTTTGGTGCAAACCTAACAGTGCTAGAAAAGGGGGATTGGGGGGGGGGGGGGGGGGGGGGGTTGGCGTTTCAGGTACCTGATGATTGTAATGGGGGAAGAAGGCCAATTATTTGTGGGCCAACTTTGCAACATCCTCCCAGGCCCACCTGTGGTACTCAAGCCCACAGGATGGGAATCGGGGCAACCTTTTCAGGCCGCGACCCCCAAAACAATCATATTTTAACTGGGGGGACCCCCCCACCCTGACGAGCACTAAGAGTTGAGGCATTTCATTTTGTATAACACGGTTCTTTGTGAAAATAGCCGAACTACATGCTCACAACGCCTCGCAACGGAGCATGTAGATCGGCTATTTTCACAATTTCTGGCTCTAATATTTGGCAATTTGACCAATGTTTAATATGTCATTTTAGAGGTATTAAAAAGTACATAACTTGTCACTGTAGAAATGTGCAGATACCCTCTATACACTTAAACTTTATGATGGTTTGTTTACAGTTGAGTGAGAAAAACAATGTTGCACATTAAGTTAATCATCTGGGGACCCCCCCAAAATAATTTGGGGGGTCCCGACCCACAGGTTGAGAACCACTGCTTTAATGGACTATGCTATCTAGACTCGGCTACTTGAGACCTGTTCATATAGTGAGCCTATTGTGTTTATTAGCTGGATGTCCATTCTGGCCTTCAGACAGGTTTGGGGTCAGCCCTGGGCCAGACGAGGTTTTACCACGACCATGCAG
Organism: Nannobrachium achirus; assembly: GCF_963921795.1. Taxonomy (NCBI): domain Eukaryota; kingdom Metazoa; phylum Chordata; class Actinopteri; order Myctophiformes; family Myctophidae; genus Nannobrachium; species Nannobrachium achirus. Next base: position 65,111,794 of record NC_137818.1, read on the forward strand.
GGATTAATGTGACCTGTTGACTAATAGCACTATTGTTGTGCTTGGTGTTGGTGGCCCAGATGGCAGATCTTAATTTAACTCCTGACAGTGTACCAATGGACCGCTAAGGGTCTACTTTGGTTCCACTCACACACCGTCAGAGTTTCAGACCTACAAGGGGTTCATTTGTGTAGCATTTTAATTTGTAGTGTAAAGATATTAGCAGTGGTGTAAAGTAACTAAGTACATTTACTCAACTCATATACTGCCATTTTGAATATGCCGTCTTTGGGATTTCCCCACCAGAAGTCTCCATAGACTTCCATGTAATTTATAGTGCACAGATCATGCACGCCCATGCACAGATCATGCACCATGTTTGTGTAGTTTGTTCACAGCTTTCAAACAAAAAAATCTGATTGGAAATCCGTTCAGGCATTCTTGAGATAATAGCCATTATGTTTTACATGTTATGTAAACAAAGATGGCTGCCCTGTATGAAAGATGGGGTTGTATGGGGGTGGAACATGCAAAATCGCGATTGAAATCATGTTTACTAGATTTAATGGGGTCCTAAAAAAATAATAATTATATATATATATATATATATATATATATATATATATATATATATATATATTATATATATATATATATATGTCACGGTTTTAAAGAGAACCAGGGCATTCGAGACGCGGAGCACTCGTGGTGCGGCACGGGGCGGAGCAAGCGGTCGCCAATACAACGTACTCCAGGCGGTGCGCCGCTCTATTGTCCACGGACACTGCGAGCGGCTACCGAAGCCCCCCTGTATCCACGAAGCCCAAACGAGTTACGAGGCCCCCCTGGGTCCATGAAGCCCCAAGCGGCGCGAAGGCCAGCGGACCTTGGTCCTGCTCTTCGCCCCCGAGCGCCGCAGGCGCGAGTGGCCGCGAAGAGCGGGCCAGGGCCGCGCGGCCGGCGGAGCGCCGCGCGAGTTACGAAGCCGTGGTGAATGCAATCGTTATATTTATGCCCAGGCCGTAAGGCCTGGGCAAGCGCACGTTAAACGCCCTGTCCAAGTGACTACAATGGAGCTAATGGCTAGGCTAGGCTAGGCTAGGCTAGGCTAGGCTAGGCTAGGCTAGGCTAGTAAATAAAGAGTAAACACTTCCGGTCTGCGGCGAGTTCAAAGCGTGACGTAACTCTCTTATCCAGTGGCTGACGTCGCCATCTGGTGGTGATTAGTGTGTGGTGAACTACAAAACGAGCGCTCTTACCGAGGTCTCCCTGAGTTACCCATTTACCCTGTAACATATATATATATATATATATATATTTTTTTTTTAACTCGTCAAACTAGTCATAAGCAGTAGATGAGTTAAGAACTGTACATGAGTACGATTTTGAGGTATTTGTACTTTACTTGAGTATGTCCAATTTCCAATACTTTTACTTCTACTCCACTACTACTATCTTGGATCCAAATATTGTACTTTTACTCCAATACACTTATTTGAAAACTTAAGTTACTAGTTACTTTGCTGATATAAATTATAATATTATGAAACATAAAGTAACGAATTTAGCCCTATTTTATACCTAGGCTATTTGAAAATAGCCGATCTACAAGCTTGTAGATCTGCCATTTTCAAACATTTTGTACTTTTACTTTTGGTACTTTAAAGTTTAAGTACATTTTGATGCCAATACTTTCGTACTTTTACTCAAGTACATGTTGAATTCCGTACATTTACTTGTAACGGAGTATTTCTATATTGCATTATTGATACTTTTACTTAAGTAAAACATCCAAGTACTTTTTTTACACCACTGGATATTAGGCTTTGCTCTACTTAAAAAAAAAAATTGTCATTTTTTATTGTAAATGATGAAATTGAAGATGAAATTGTACTAATCCATCCTGTAACATGCTGTTATAAAACAGCATGTCTGTGGCTTCTTCCAAGACCTAGAAAACCTAGAAATGGTTGTGGAATTTAAAAAATTGTGTTTACTCGGCTTGGAAAAGTTGTGGGGGAAAGGTCTGGGTTTCCAAGAAGGGCTCAGAGAATGTCACAGCAATGTGTCCACAATTCAAACGCTTAGCGGCGCGATTGGCCACTGGTTCATCTGTTGCGAGGGAATCCATTAGATCAGGGGTCTTCAACAGGGGGTCCGGGACCCCTAGGGGGTCCTCAGAGTTACTACAGGGGGTCCTCCAAATCTGTGTGTGATAGAAACCCTTTTTCTTCTTTTTTTATATTAATCATTTGAACCCTCTACGTCCATATTCTGATAACTTTAGCCAGAAATAGCAGATCTACAAGCTCACAACGCCTCGCGTTGTGAGCGAGGCGTTGTGAGCTTGTAGATCGGCTATTTTCGGCAAAGAGGTTTGGTGTGGAGGAGAAAAAGAGCAGATTAAGTACAGAGTGAAAGGTCAAGTTTATTAAGTATTGACGGTTCAAGAGGTTACATATCTCATAACACAAATAGACACAAATCCAAAATATACTGATGATTGTGCTGTCAAACGATGAAACTATATGGAATCTGGGGGTCCCTGCTTCCTCTCTCTCTCAGCTAAGGGGTCCTCGGCCTGAAAACGTTGAAGACGCTGAACAACAAGGCCTGGAACATTCAAGCCACAAATTCAACAAACAAATGCAACATCTTAAACATGGGTCAAGTCAAGCCATTGGTTATTTATATAGTGCTTTCAAAACAACGGGAGTTGACCTGTTTATGGTTGTCAAAAGTAAAAAACATCAATCATAAAATATTTAAAATAATAATAATTGTAAAAGCGTACCATTTTTCTTTTTTTGACCGACTGATTCAAATGTATTCAAATTAGGGGTATATCTTAACACTTATGTTGCAATGATTTTTTCTCTTCAATGTCTCGCGTTGCCATGGTTACCATAGACTTCCATGTAATTGTGCAATTGTGTAAAAAGTGCACGCCCATGCCTAGATGATGCACCACGTGTGTAGATGCTGTTCACAGCTTTCAAACAAAAAAATCCGTTCAGGCATTCATGATTTATGGGCCATTATGTTTTCTTCAGATGTAAACAAACATGGCTGCCATGTTTGAAAGAATGGGTTGGTATGGGGGTTAAACATGCAATTTCGCGATCGCGATCATGCCTAATACATTTCTGGAGGTCCAAAAAAATAATTTGAAAAAAAAAATTTGAATTTTTTTTTTCTTTTTTTTTTTTTTTCAAAAACAGCCCAAACTCGGGAAACTCGGGGTTGGCACAGCGTTGGTATCAATACAAACTCGGGAAACTCGGGGTTGGCACCAGATGTGTTAAATAAGCCTTTATCTGACAGAGATAGTGGATAGTTAACCTCGCCTACCAGGCTTTCTGGGGGAAAGCCTGGTGTTCGTTCACAACAGGCCGTTTGGTTTCCGCCTAAAGCGGAAACCACTAGAAGAAGCGGCGTCGCTTTGATTTGGTTCCCCCCGTTTGTTTCCCCCATCCCTATTAAAATGCTCGAGTAGCCTAGTGTAGTCTTGCCAGTCGCTAACAGTTGGACTAAAATATAGTATATGCATATACCAAACAAATCTTTCAAAAACAAAACTACTCCGCATCAAGGAGTTTATTAGGTAGGCCCTTAAAAGTATGTCCTTGAGCGCAGGGAAATATTTTTGGGTTAAAACTGAATCCGGTTTGATCTTTCCGGCAAATTGTCGTCCTTTGAGTACTACAACATGACGTGTTGTGGTTTCTGCTCCAGACCGGTTACAACCCCCAAAAGTGAAGTGATACCAGACAGTGGATAGTCAGGGAATGCAACATAGGAGATTGATATTCAGCATAATATGGTCTGGCTGGTTGGGTAAGGAACCAGGAACTCGCTGATCAGGCCATTGCCCCCATGTGGTATGCGCCCTAACCACTTGCTTTCGGGTCGCCTGTTTAAAAAATACATTTAATTGAATGCATTCATTCAGTGGACAAAACAAACCATGGGGCAATGTCAGACTGAGCTAAGAGCCAGAGTAAACATGATTGTGGGCGTTTAAATTTGATTCAACCACTTAAACCATATTCTTCATTGACCGGGGTCCCCAGTGGGGTCTATAATAGCCCCCAAACTTTCCCCCTCAGCAAAACTCTCAAAAATGTACATCCCAGAATTGGGATGTTCAGGGCCGTTTTTAGCTATATGCGGTATAGGCGGCCGCATAGAGCGCAATCCTAGAGGGGGAGCCGAGGGGGCGCCGAAATGGAGGGAGTGGACCCAAACCAGCCCCAAACCGGCCCAAAACCGACTAAAGTCACGGCAAAACCCGCAAAAAGCGTGCGCGCTTTGCACGCGCTTTTGGAGAGAGGCGTATTCGAGAGAGCTCGCCTAGCGCGCTGATCAGACGCCCTACGGCCCTGGGGAAGTTAAAGGACAGCTTTAGTTTTTTTACAACAAGGGTTCATATTTTAGATTGTAATTAGAGAAAAGAAAAGATGAGTGTTAAAATGTTTTCATTTAGTGCTTTCTATCGTTTTAGCCATTTTAGTATTTTGATTTCAGTGGTTGGGGCATTCGTACAAGACACAATAAGCTGACAATTTACACCAGCCCCCATAAGTCACACACATTGATTGATTAAATACCTTTTTAACAGTTGCAGTGGTACAGATTTATACAAAAGGATGCTAAAAGGATGACCCCGAAAAGCCCAGGGCTCATTTCCATTGAGGTCCTTTATATTCAATTCAACAAGACATTTAATGACAAAAACAATGTAGGCCTATTAACACCAGTAGTCAAAACATGAACTAAAATGTACAGTAAGCAGACTTCTTAAATATGTACTTCTTAAAGTACATATTTAGCCACTTTCATGGGGGCATGCATGTAAATCAAAATCGCTAAAATCACTAAAATGATAGAAAGAAGTATATGAAAACCCTAAAAATATGAACCCTGGTTGTAAAAAAACAAAAGTTGTCCTTTAATGTCTAAATTTGGTTAAAATTGTCAATGAGCATGCAAAGAATAAATGTTGTTTACAGACGTTCCTGGAAAACCTAAGGACATCTTGAGTGACAGAGGGATGTGACGGTGGAACCGCAGTTCTTTTGGTGGAGCTAAAGTTTTGTGTGTCACAAATTTGAGGCCGCTGCTTTTACGAGCCTCCGAGTTACGAGTTATCCACAAATCCTGGAGCCGTTAAATCAGCATGAACTTAAGGCTCGCTGCTGCAGCTCACAACAAACAAACACCAACGCCAAAGATGTTTTCCCTGAGCAGTTTGAGCAGTGTTGAAAGCTCTCTTCAACTAGGATGAATAGTCCTGGTTTCTATTGATTTGTCTTTTAATTAGTCTGATGAGGGCTAACGTGGGCTAACGTGGACGTGGTTTTACTGCCAACCTAAAAGCATGGCCGCCCATTAAACCTGTGACTAATGGCTTGCGAGTGTGCGTGCGTGTGTACGTGCGCACGCGTATTTGCAGGGGTGTCGCGCCAAATTCTGGGCCCTGGGTACAAGGATCCACTGCGTTGTTTTGTGCTTTGACTATTGAAAAATAGCAGATATACAAGCTCGCAGCGCGGCACCGAGTGCCGCACTGCGAGCGCCGCCCTGCGAGCTTGTAGATCCGCTGTTTTTGAAAGATCGTGAAAATGTGTCTTTGAAGTTTAAAAAAAAAAAACCTATGTTTCTATGTCAGTGGTGCTCAAACGTTTTCACGTGAAGGACCCTCCAAAATGATATGCATTTGGCCCACGGATCCCCATCTCAAAATATTTAGTTCCAGGGACCCTCCCCAAAAGCAAAATTTGAGTTACAAATGTTGGCTTAAAAAAATACATATATTCAAAGATTTGCACACATTTTCACGACTTTTCAAACGAGTGCCGCGCTGTGAGCTTGCATATCTGCTATTTTTCAATAGCTAAAGTATAAAATAATTAAGGCCCCGCCACCTTGGGCCCTAGTAACTCACTAACCCACTCCCCCCCCCTTGTGACGCCCCTGCGTATTTGTGGTGGGCAATAGTGTGCTTCCCCCCCTCTCGCCTTTTCCTTCCCTCTGTCTTTCACCCCCTTTTCCTTGCCTCCCACCCCTGTCTCGTTTCTGTCTGCTGAAGCAAGAGAGAGAGAGAGAGAGAGAGAGAGACAGAGTGCTAGAGAGAGAGAGAGAGAGAGAGAGAGAGGGAGAGAGGGATGGAGAGAGAAAGAGTGATATAGGGGTGGGGTGTAAGTCGAGCCCACTCCAAAGTGATTGGTCGAGGCCTAACAAGCCCCCAGCGCCAGCCTCCGCCTGTCTGTTCCTGTTTATGGCCGTCGACCAATCACAGTTCATTGTCATTGGCTGACCACACGCACACGCACTCACACACACACACACACACACACACACACACACACACACACACACACACACACACACACACACACACACACACACACTTGTGCATGCACGTATGCACGCACAGGCATACACAGTCTTTGTCTTGCTTTTCTCAAGAGGCTAAAATGAATCAGGCCACTGATGTAGGGCGTTGTGGTTGACATTGGCCACATTGACAAAAAGTAATAAAGACAACATATCAGGTATAGGGATGGGACGATATGAAAATGTCATTGTGACAAAAGAAATCACGATTTACGATATTATCGCGATAATCAAAATCCATTATCCTGGGGCGGAACATTTTCCCAAAAAATAGCAGATCTACAAGCTCACAACGCATCGCGTTACGACGTGTTGTGAGCTTGTAGATCTGCTATTTTTTGGCAAAGAGATTTGTTAGAGAGTGAATTAAATCTCAACGATGCGATTATCGTGATTCGTGAGTGTTTTGTTATCGCGATAAACGATAATATCACGTATCGTCCCATCCCTAATCAGGTATTGGCTAAACAACTAAAAGTCATTGGAAGCATCTGGGAGGTCATATCCTAGCTTCTCATCCTGTTATCCAAGTATTGTATTGCTACCGAACGCTGCAAAATCATCAAGCTTTTGCCACGGTATCCAATAAATACCTACTGTCAGCAATAAGTGTAATAATCTCTCTTTTTTTCCCCCCCAAAGTTTTTTGTTATGTTTTTTTCTTAACCACACGAACCTTAGCGTCCAAATTCTTATCGTAATAGGCAAACATTCAGGGAAAATAGACGAACAATCGGCAAAAATGGGCTATCTACAAGTTTGCGACGTGTTGTGAGCTTGTAGATGGGCTACCATCTCTCCATGTCTCTCTGTGTTTCATTGTCATTTCTCTGGCCTCCTACACATTCTCTCTCTCTCTCTCTCTCTCTCTCTCTCTCTCTCACCAGTATTATGTACCATTTTACTTTCATTGTGCTTGCAGCGATAGTGAAAGAATTGTCAGGGTCACGTTTGTTTTTGCTGCCCTTAATGCACACTAACCCCAGTATACAATGGATGTACGCACGCACACACACACACACACACACACACACACACACACACACACACACACACACACACACACACACACACACACACACACACACACACACACACACACACACACACACACACATTCTTCTCTCTCTGTGAATCATTTGGGAAGATTACACAACCGGAAGGCCATAAAAGATAATCGATGGGTCAAGCTAGCTTGTGCGTCTGTGCATGTCGTACGCACAGACGCACAGTCAGACGGACTGTGTTTGCGGTGTGGCTCTGTAGGAGGCCAGCCGTCTAGAGGAGTGTCTGTGTGTGTGTGCGTGGCTGGCTGTGTGTTTGTCCGGAGCGAAACGCTTGGAACGATGAGCAGCAAATGTCTCGTGCGTTCAGCCAGTGACGGGAAAAGTACTTACACTTGTTACTTAGAGCTATGCTCTGGAAGTTGCTACTTCCAGTAGTGGTATTGCAGGTATTTTACAAAAAACCTCCGTTTTCACCCGAAGCCGTCGCGAGTCACCGCGTCCGCCTTTGCCTCGACGAGATAACATCCATAGAGGGATCTCACGTCCCTCTGCAAGCAGGCATTCGGGAGTAACATGCTACGACTCCTCACCAGTGTAAACACTGCTGTTGAGACAAGCTACTTCCTGAGAAGACGGCAAGACGCGCTGTTATTGGCCGGTAGTTTATGATCCGCGCTGTGATTGGCCGGTAGTGTATGATCTGGGAGACACGTATACGGAATGATGCAGATGACTAATTTTTTTTTTTGACTAACAGAAGACTGTAATTTTGCCGGGAAATGCTGCCCCCCTCACGGCCACACGGCTCAGTAGAAAACATATAAAGAAAAGGCTTTTGGGGCGTGGGTGTTCTAAAACTTTAGCGATTTAATAGTTAGGACAATTTTAAGATTTGTTTTATTAAAAAAGTTACATAGTATAGCTTTAAGTAAAAGTATCAATACTGCAATATAGAAATTGAAAACAGCAGATCTACAATCCCACGTGTCGCATCTCTTCAAACAGGCTAGGTATAAAATAGGACTAAAGGGGTTTATGTATGTTTTATAATATTACAATTTATATCTGCAAAGTAACTACTAACTACATTTTCAAATAATTGTAGTGGAGTAAAATTACAATATTTGGATCCGAGACGTAGTGGAATAGAAGCCAACTTATTGGAAATACTCAGGTAAAGTAAAAGAAAGACCTCAAAACTGAACTTAACGCTTTCAGTGCCACCTTTTCACCACTTAGAGGGCGCCCAATGGCCATAGAAAACACCATTGACAACCGTTGTATATGCACAAGCCGTGCACAGCCATGACGCGCCTGAACACTTTCCTTTGTGTCATGAACAGGGACAGGATGAAGTTAGCTTGAAGTTAGCTATTGGCTACCAAGCATTTTAGAAGCCCTATTTTCGGCGATTTAGCCATGATTAAACCTTGCACACCTCATGGATATGCATGGAACAGAGAAAATGAGCTCTAAAGATCCTGGATTGCATTGGAGTGGATGGTAAATATCGGCGGCGCGACGCTCTCACGGGCCGTGTAAACAGATGACGGCCGGCGGCCCGGCTCGAAAAACTAGTTCGGGATCGGCACCCTGATAAGGTCCAAATAAAGCTTAACTAGTTCGGGATTGGCACAGTAAGAGTTAAGTACAGTACTTGAGTAAATGTACTTTGCTAGTTTACACCACTGCGTATAGCCAAGCATCTGTCGGATCAGGCCCAAACCTTGTCCAAAATATGGAGTCATGTTAGACTTGTTGTTAGATCTTGTTCATACATGTGATTGTGTCGTTGATTGTGGTTGTGTAGACAACACAGTGAGCTGTGTCACACTTGACTTCATGTTGAGAATAGGGCATTAACGACTTGTGATTTTTACGAGTCGACTCGGCTCAGTAAAAAGTTGAGTTGAAGTCGACTTTATCGTTTGATGACGTCATCACATCACACACGACCCCCCAATTATTTTGGAGGGTCCCCAGATGATTAACTTAATGTGAAACATTGTTTTCTCACTCAACTGTAAACAAACCAACATCAAGTTTAAATGTATAGAGGGTATCTTCACATTTCTAAAGTGACAATTTAAGGACTTTTTTAATACCTCTAAAATGACAAATTAAACATTGGCCAAATTGTCAAATATATAGTGGCAGAAATTTTTAAAATAGCAGATCTACATGCTCACAACGCCTCGTATCGGGAGGCGTTGTGAGCATGTAGATCTGCTATTTTCACAATATAAAGTATTATTATTATTTTTTTCAACTTCGACTTTCTCTGGTGGGAGTCGACTTGTGTAATGAAGACGACTGAGTCGACTTGTCGACTTTTTCGTTAATGCCCTAGCTTGTAGATGGTTTCTTTTCAGCAAACGTCAGTTCTCTGTAGTATAAATCATAACTTGAATTCTTTTAATTATGATTTTCTTTAGAGCAGCACATAAAACAAGGACACTTATCACTTTCTGCGTTAAATGAACACCCCAAACTTTACTTTTGCAGATGATACGGCACGGGCCGACGTCAACTGTTCTCATGGACTTGAACCTGAACGCGTCACAGAGCAGCTAAAATTACCCCCAGAAATATTAAATTAGCCCTCGCGTTGGAGAGAGTAGTGTAAATCTGACCTCACTTTGATTTGATTATGATTCTTCGGGAAAACAATCCAATTCACATCATGAAAACCTTTCCCCTGTGATTTGATTTAATTCAATTTGATTATTTTGATAAGATTAAAGCATTTTATGAAATCATTATTGTTTGGCAATGCATTGAGTTCACAGCGTTGACGGGAGGAACTGTTTC
>NC_137818.1:65124489-65134489 GCF_963921795.1 Nannobrachium achirus
ACTGTACACAGACTGCAAAGAACTGCAACAAACGAAGCACTTTTCTTTTTTCAGCCGACGCCGACTGTAGTTTAGGCTACAAATACATAATGAGCATTCATGATTAAATGTTTATTTTCTCTGCAGCGCATCCTGGAGAGAATGTTGAAATGTAATATTTATTCTACACATTTCTGCAGCATTGGAAAACGTTAAGAATGTTTGTGTCATGTCTGTCCTCCTACAGAAACCATATTAAAACAAAAAATATATTCCCCCCTGTGGTGGAATTCAGATCAATCAATAATCATGAGAAAAATGAGGAGACAAGACAATTATATTAGGTGGTGGTGTGGTCAAGTTTATATAACATGATATCATGGACAGAAGTACAATTAACACTCTGGACAGTGGTAAAAGAGTTCTGCCAAGAAGAATGGTCAAACACTAGAGTCATACTGTGGCTTCAAGGCCTCTGGAACGAGCTGTACCATAACAAGATAGGCTTTACCAAAACAATAGTTACTGAGGCCTTCTGAAGGCCTCTCTACTCCTAACTATCAAGTATTAGTATCATCATACAGACGTCACCTAGATATTAATATAATCAATGAATACATGATCTACTCTATAACGTCACAAATAATCAATCATGATAAACTCTAATCTACTGCACCCCCCCATCTTTTTCCATTTTCATACATTTTTGAAAAAGCTCCAGGGAGCCACTAGGGCGGCGCTAAAGAGCCGCGGGTTGCTGACCCCCGGGTTAAGACCTGCCTTAAGGCAGCGGCGCTGCTGACAGATTCTGTCTTGAGAGATTACTCACTGGCTGAATGGAAGTTAAACGTGTTGTTTTCAGACAGTGCATGAATGTGCATGGCCTTCCTTTTTCAAGGTAAAAAAAACAACTTTCCAGTGGACGTGCAGAGCTGGAAAATCAATCAATAATTGGGTTGCACACTGTAAAAAATAGCCGAGTGTGGTTCCATTTGTACGTTGGTTCTGAGTTGAATCGACTGCGAGGGTTTTTACTGTGGAAGAATGAAAGCAGAGAAATGAGTTGTGAGGGCTAGTCATGAAAATCAATTATGTGGAAAAAGAGCTTATGTGTCGTGAGCTAATGTAGCATGTTTCTTTTAACCCTCAAAGCCCTGGAACGTGCCCGAGTCGCGTTAGGTTTTAACCACTTTAACCATTATTTTATGCTTTAACTATTGAAAAATAGCAGATATGCAAGCTCACAGCGCAGCACCGAGTGCCGCGCTGCGAGCTTGTAGATCTGCTATTTTTGAAAAATCGTGAAAATGTGTGCAAGTCTTTGAATATATCTCTGACCCGACTTCTAAATTCTTCTTCTACCACTTTTTGTGGTCACATGTTCAGATACTGGATTCTGATTGGCTTAAAACAGTGGTAAATCAGTCAACAACCTTGAGTTGGCTCATGGACCCCGCCCACTGTTGTATTCTGAAACAATTAATGATTGTAACTAAATAACCTTGCAAGTTACAACTGTGTTTTCTTTCATTTATATGGTTGAAGTGGTAGAAAAGCAATTTACCATTCGAGGGTCGTGGGTTGTTGGCTGATTTACCACTGTGCTTCTCAAAGTTTTTCATGTCAAGGACCCCCAAAATTAAATGTATTTGGCCGCAGACCCCCCATCTCAAAATATGTTGTTCCAGGGACCACCCAGAAGCAGAGATTTGAGTTACAAAATACAAGCTCGCAGCGCGGCACTCGGTGCCGCGCTGCGAGCTTGTATATCTGCTATTTTTCAATAGTTAAAGCATTCAATAATGCTAGGCCTAAAATGGTTAATGAATGCAGTAGGCTCCTTTATGCATTATACATGGAACACTGTAAGTCGTAGGGAAATAGGCTTGTGTAAGCCCACTGAAAATACAATACACGTGGATCATAAGCAGCGTACTGCTGTTGCTGGGGTACCCACACCCAGTGATGCTGATCACCATGGTTACCATTGTCACGCCATTGCATTGCGTCAGGAAAAAAAAAGAGGCATCCAAAGTAGGGTTGCAGCTGTTGATTATAGGGATGGGACGATAAGCGATATTATCGTTTATCGTGATATAAAAAACACTCGCGATAATCGCATCGTGGAGATTTGATTTATCGTGATATCGTCCTCCGTTATGCACTGGGATCAATTCACCTTTTATTTGCTGAGCTGCATATCTGGTACCACTTAAACCCTCTATAACTGGTAAAAGGTACTTATAATGTACGTACTTGATATAGTCTTTTTTTTCCACTCTCTATCAAATATCTTTGCCAAAAAATAGCCAATCTACAAGCTCACAAGCGTTGTGAGCTTGTAGATCTGCAATTTTGAAATTTTCATATCGTCCCATCCCTAGTTGATTATCTTCTTAGCGATTATTATCTCGATTCATTATTTGGATTAATTGAATAAAGAATTTTAAAAAAGGCGATACGGAAGTGTTTTTGCACATCCAGGGCCAGAATGCAACCATTTAGAATCAACATTCAGACGAATCAGACATTTTTGTGAATTCGTGTCAACCAATCACAGTTGAAGGGGGTGCCATTGCAGGGGTGTCAGTGGTTCCGGGGTAGATAAACCGCCATTTCCCGAAGGGTTCCCATTTCGAACCCGGGCTCCCCAGAGTTAGTGTCGAAGACCCGGTGAGCTGGTTGGTGTACTTACTCGCGCCCCATAAAAATGGGTCCGCGACCCCAAGATGGGTCCCGACCCATACTTTGGGAAGCAGTATAGCCGGTAGCCACCAGGCTGCATGGAGGCCCCTGGTTGGCTGAGGGCCCAAGGCACCAGGCTGCATGGAGGCCCCTGGTTGGCTGAGGGCCCAAGGCACCAGGCTGCATGGAGGCCCCTGGTTGGCTGAGGGCCCAAGGCACCAGGCTGCATGGAGGCCCCTGGTTGGCTGAGGGCCCAAGGCACCAGGCTGCATGGAGGCCCCTGGTTGGCTGAGGGCCCAAGGCAGCAGTGAGGTGAGCTACTTTAATTCCCTTCACTCAGGAAATTAAAGCCTTGAATGACCTGACTCCAGGCAGCTCTCTCTCTCTCTCTCTCTCTCTCACTGCTCAAAAAGGATGTTTGTTGGCATTGTGACATTTATTTATGTAAATGAAAATTATATATATAGGCATGTGTGTGACTGTGTGTACACGCACACTTGTACAGTATAGTAGTAAGACTCCTGAGGGTGAGGTTGCGACAATTCTTGGCCATCTGGCTCAGTGATGTATATCGGACCAGTTACCTATATATGGAGACCCTGGTACCCATATATGGAGATCCATGTACTGTATATGGTACATCCCTTTTTATGCCCATACATGGAGATCCCTATCCTAACCAGCCGCACATCAGGTATCAATACCTATATGGACTTTTACGTAGGTGATGTCACCTGTGAGTGATGTCACAGTGACGTGTCAGGGGAACCACAGTGTCAGGCGTGACACACAGACAGAGATACCATGACAAGATGTGCTGGTTTTCATAGTAAACCTGCGACCTACGGTTGCAATCATTTGAGTGTGACAAACCTTTTTGGGCTCAAGGCACCCCTATAAATGTATCTTTCATCCGAGGCACCCCTACCTTATATTCATAATTTTCACTCCCAGCACCTTATATTTATAGCATATTTTAGCGATTATGTTGCAAGGAAAACGTTGAGATAATAGCTGGTTAGAACTGACTGAAAATAATGTTGTATTACAAGTTTAAAATGATACTACATATATTTTTTTTGTCCAAATAAATTCCAACTATTATCAAATTACCTTGCGGCACCCCTGGACTGCCGTCACGGCACCCCAGGGTGCCCCGTCATCACCCACTTTGAAAACCCCTGCTGTATTGGCTCAGCAGCACAGCCGGTGGTGAAGGGCGACATTGCTTTGAATCAGTCAGTGTCCGTACCGTGTTGTTTAATGACCCCAGATTTACTCCAAATAGTTTTTTATTTTATGTTTGCTGCTTTGCCCCCGTGCATTTCGTGAACCTAAACAACATTAAGCTCAGGCGAATGCGAGATCAAACGACTAAATGGAGCTGTGGCGCAGTAGCCAAGAACCATGTTTGGTCTGTCAGCACACACCCCTCAGTACAACAAACTGTGTGTGTGTGTGTGTGTGTGTGTGTGTGTGTGTGTGTGTGTGTGTGTGTGTGTGTGTGTGTGTGTGTGTGTGTGTGTGTGTGTGTGTGTGTGTGTGTGTGTGTGTGTGTGTGTGTGTGTGTGTGTGTGTGTGTGTGTGTGTGTGTGTGTGCAGAGAGGAGTTCCTGTTGTTTGGTTTTTCGTCACACAGAATGCCAAACAAGCAGCCACAACAGCACATTTAACCCATCTAGAATTGTTGAATGCTTTAACTATTGAAAGATAGCAGATCTACAAGCTCACAGCGCGGCACTCAGCTTGTAGATCTGCTATTCGGGGGTCATTTTGGTCCCTTACGTGAAAAAGTTTGAGAACCGCTGACATAGAAACCTAGGTTTTTTAAAAAAAACCTTAGAAGTGTTTCAAAAGACACTCATAGAATCGGGTCAAAATCGGGTCAAAATTCGGATTTTCACGATAAAAAAAAAAATAGCCGATCTGAGCTTGTAGATCTGCTTGTAGAGCTTGTAGATCTGCTATATTTTGATAGTTAAAGCATAAAATAACAATACGCAATGATGCGTACCCGGTCCAAATGGATTAATGATTTTCAGAACTTTTCCTCTCTGTCTGTCTGCCTGTCTTCTCTCTCCCTCTCTCTCTTCCTCTTCCACCTCATTCTCTTGGTGTTTATCATTCCCTCGTTCTTTTTCGGGTCGAACATTCTGTCTTCCTGCAGCCCATATGTTGTTGGTTGTGGTGTGTGTGCGTGCGTGCGCACGCACGTGTGTGTGTGTGCTCGTGTGTGTGTGCTCGTGTGTGTGTGTGTGTTTAATGATGTGGTGGAGTCTCGTGCCTGGCTGAGAAACGAGTGCAATAGAATGTTCTTCACGAACCCCTTCACGCACGCACGCACGTGCACGCAGGCGCGGCATATAGACACAAATGAACATGTGCACTCGTGCACGCACGCACAAAAATGCACTCGCACTCATACTAAATGCAGGTCACACACAATACAAATGCAGACACACAAACACATGCGCACGTGCACACACACGCGCGCACACACACACACACACTAGGGATGGGACGATATGAAAATGTCATATCACGATTATTGTGACAAAAGAAATCACGATTTACGATATTATCGCGATAATCAAAATCCATTATCCTGGGACGGAACATTTGCCCAAAAATTGCAGATCTACAAGCTCACAACGCGTCACGTTGTGACACGTTGTGACACGTTGTGAGCTTGTAGATCAGCTATTTTTTGGCAAAGACATTTGAAAGAGAGTGAAAAAAGACGTATATTATAAGTACCTTTTACCAATTATAGAGGGTTTAAGTGGTACCAGATATGCAGCTCAGCAAATAAAAGGTGAATTGATCCCAGTGCATGACGGAGGACGATATCACGATAAGTTAAATCTCCACGATACGATTATCGTGAGTGTTTTTTTATCGCGATAAACGATAATATCACTTATCGTCCCATCCCTAACACACATGCACACGCACACGCACACGCACACGCACAACTTGCGTCCCTCCCTAAAACCACTTGTTTACAGTTGTGCTGGTCGCGACGGAGTGGAAACTGTCACTTAGAATCAGGCAGCAAGATGATTCACAAACTCCTGTTACGTGCGACAAGGAATTTGTTACTTCTCTGGTTTTTACGGCTTCTGACAAAGAACTTTCCGAAGGTTCCTTCTTGACCGGCGTGTTGTAGCCTTGCCATTGTGGCTCTTCAAAATATAGCTCCTCTTCTGGAAATTGTGATCGTGTTGTTAGAAAATGTGAAGAAAATGTTATTCCGCTCCTCTGTGATTATGTGTCTCCGAATAGCCTCATTTATAAGTTGGACAGACTCTCGTCCACTTGTGGCTTTTGCATGTGGCCCTTGAAGATAATTTGACCACTTGAACCCTAGTAGTGCATGTGGTTCTCAAACTTTTTATTTTTTTTTTAATTTCAAGGACCCCCTTAATAACTCTTAACTCTATCAACGCTTTGGACATTCCCGTTCGCCCCATTTTTCCCGGCGGCGCGATGCCAATTGTACGTTCTTTGGCTCGTTCTTTTGTACCTTGGTTTGATGTCTGTAAACTGATGAGGGGTCGCGCGGGTGTGTACCGTAGAGACAGCTCTCTCAAAAACCCACTGGACGTTAGCATCAATGGAGTAACAACACTCTTCCTTGTTATTTTCTCTGGATCTATTGGTCTGTAGCGATTGAGCTGCCTTGACGGACGGTAGCCTACCGCGGCCATTTTCACATTAATTCTTGCATGAGGCTGCCCTCTACTGCTGGTATAGCCACGGTACACCTATTTAAGGAGAAAATAAAATAATAATGATGAAAAAACATCGCAAACATCGCAAAGGTAAGGTGCTTTTGCTGGCACAAAACCCAATAAATAAATACAACATCTGGCAGTATAAGAGTTAAGAGTATACAAATGCAACCCTAATGACATCCGTACGCATTTGGTTCCATTCGTACGCTGTCAGAGTTACAGACCGCCAAGGGTCCATTTGGTACCTAACAGCAGGCCCGTGGTACAGATTTTTGGGAGGGGTGTCAAGATCAAAGAACCTGGGCCCCCCCTCCACGTGGGACCCCCTCGGTTTTTGGGCCGCGCACAGCATGGGCTGAAAAATATGGGTTTTTCACTTTTTATTTTTTTATTTTTAAAGTAAAAAATAACTGTTAAAAACAGTTCTACATGGCGGCAGAACCGTTTAGGCTTAATATAATAGGGTTTATATAAATTATGATGTCTTAATCTTACCTTGGGAGAAAGTTCTTTCACAGTCACTCAAATCTTTCCTACACAAACTAGACTGCTCCCGAGTCCCGTTGAACGGGGCCCCCCCCCACCGCAGGGCCCCCCCTTTCCGGGAGGGGGGACAACAGTATGCTTTGCCCCCCCCCCCTATCGGCGGCCCTGCTTAACAGTGGTTTAACTGGCAACCCCAGGGAACCCCCTCAAGGACACCGGGCGTCCCTGGAGGACCCCCCTTTGAAATACACCGCTCTAAGCGTCCCTATTCTGGGGTGTGCATTACATCTGGCAAACATACAAGTTAGTAGTAACAGCCCAGGGTCACGATATATGTTTTAACCACTTTAACCCTATATCGTTGACCAGAGTCCCTCAGGGCTCTATACTAGTGTATTTTCTGTTTTCTGTTATTGCGTTATAAGCTTTAGCTGAAAATAGCTGACTGACAAGTTCAGAAGGTTGTGAGCATGTTGTTTTAACAGCAAAACTTAGTTTTCAAAAAATTTAGTTTTAGTCATAGTCTTTTGAATAAAATTTAGTTTTAGTCATAATTTAGTCTAATTTTAGTCGCCTAAATATCATGTTTTTAGGCGACTAAATCTACAGTTGATTTAGTCAACTGAAATGTATTTTGGCAGGCCTTGATGGCATCGTAATGACTGATTTTACACTTGGTTGTGTGCTGAAAATAGCAGATCTACAAGCTCACACCGCGTCACACGCGTTGTGAGCTTGTAAATCTGCTATTTTCAGCACGCAACACCTGAGAGCAACCAAACATAAAATGACTCTCTTCTCCACTAGTCCCTCCCTAACGTTTTAGTCTCGTTTTTATTTTGTCTTAGTTTTAGTCATCACAGCTTACCTTTTATTTCGTTTTTATTTAGTTGTCGTCAGAGAAAAAAACGCAGTCGACAAAACATTTTTCGTCATGGTTTTAGTCGACAAAATCAACACTAGTTGTGAGCTTGTTGATTCTTGCGAAAGTCCTTCCCACAATAAGGACGTTGGGGTTTTAAGTGGCCTTTAAGTGTCTTTAAATCTGATAGTGTACAAGTGGACTTTAACAGGTTCATTTTGCACTTTTAGAGTGAAATGAACACTCCTGGGGTTTTGCTGCGTAGGCCACGCTTTTCCAGAAAGAAAAGTCGAAACCTCCAGGCGGTGTCTTTTCTGTCACTCTTCCAGCGCTGTGGCTTTAACCACATGAACCCTAGACCCTATTCAGGGGGGAACATTATTCAGAAAAGAAAAAGAACAATACAAAACCACTACAGTGCGGGTTGTGAGCTCATAGGTAGGGCTGTCACAATTATTACATAATCGTCTTATCGTGATTATTTGACATTATCGCAATTATTTTGTCATAATCGTCATAATCGTGAATGTTGAAAAATGTCAGAAATAGTGGAAATAGCAGATCTACAAGCTCACAACGTGTCGCATCGCGACGCGTTGTGAGCTTGTAGATCGGCTATTTCCACTATCAATGTTATTTTTTAAGTAGTAAGTTGTCAAATATGTCAGTAATTTCTTCGTGTATTTAGGTTTTCTGTCATATCTGCCATGTGCAACTTCAAAGCCTAAAAGCCAAACAGAAATGTAATTGTCAATGACAAAAACACAATTAAATCGTTAATCGCCAATTATTTGAGTGACAATTAATAGTCATGTAAAATGTCATATCGTGACAGCCCTACTCATAGGTGGGCTGTTTTCACCAAAGAGATTTGGTGTAGAGAGGGAAACGAGGAACGGAGCAAGTACTCTATAGCAGTGGTTCTCAACCGGTGGGTCGGGACCCTCAGGGGGGGGCGTCCCCAGATTATTTTGGAGGGACCCCAGTAGATGATTATCTTAATGTGTGAAATTGTTTTCTCACTCAACAGTAAACAAACCGACGTAAGATGTAAGTGTATAGAGGGTATATGCACGTTTCTAAAGTGACAATTTAAGGACTTTTTAATACCTCTAAAAGGACAAATTAAACAATGGCCAAATTGTCAAATATTAGAGGCAGAAATTGTGAAAATAGCAGATCTACATGCTCACAACGCCTCGCATTGCGAGGCGTTGTGAGCATGTAGATCTGCTATTTTCGCAATAGAACTGTGATATACAAAATGTAATGACTCAAAACTAAAAACAAAACAAAGTATTTCCTTGTTTACAGACGGCTGAAAGTATTCCAGTGTTGCACTGGGCGTCCCCCCAGCGCGACACGGTCGCCTTGGAAAACAAGGAAATGCTGATTAGATAGAATCCATCTTCTGATACCATGTTGTCTATTTCTCGCCTAAAATATTTCCATTTTCTGATACTACGTCGTCTATTTCTCGCTTAAAATATTTTGTCACTATGTCACTGTGTGTTTGTTTACATGGCTGACATGTTGGCTACAGAACAAGATTCACGCAGTGCAGCTTGACTGCAGCAGGTGTTCTGAGTCTTTGATTTGACATTGGTCTGTTATAGAGCGGAGTGGTCTGTTATCCACAAATATCAGACCTCTGATTTCAGTGATCAGAATCAAGCATTCAAACAAGCCGCACAATAAATGATAATATCGCCTATCATCCCATCCCTAGTTGATACCGATGTCCCCCCCCTCCCCCCGCCCAAAAAGTCAAATAACGACCGATATATGAGCCGAAAACCGATATCGAGGCCGGCTTTAGTCTTTTCTTTTCTGACTCTGTTTCTGCTCTCACTCAAGCAGTTGTGTTGATATTCTATTCCGCATATCATGTTTCCTATGGGCTCTGTATCCGCCTCTCTCTTTCAGTTCCCATAACAACCATTGAGTTTGACGGCTCCGAGTTGTTTTGATGTACAGGATGCGAGAGAGATGGAACGACGAGGGATGAGTCACTCTCTCTGTCAGTCACTGTGTGCGTGTGTGTGTGTGTGTGTGCGCGTGTGCGTGTGTGTGTGTGTGTGTGTGTGTGTGTGTGTGTGTGTGCAGGGGTGTCGCACCAGACTCTGGGCCCTGGGTACAAGGATTCACTGCGGGCCCCCCATGAATGTTCTTCATATAGGGTGATAGGCAGATATACAAGCTCACAGCGCGGCACCGAGTGCCTTGCTGCGAGCTTGTAGATCTGCTATTGT
>NC_137818.1:65136989-65146681 GCF_963921795.1 Nannobrachium achirus
CGTTTTGAGCATGTCTTTGCATCCGCAAATAGCGTCCCTCCCCAGTTTAAAAAAGCACCGTTGCACCACTGATTGTAAAGGCTCTTCATCATTTGCATCTGGGGATGGGACGATATGAACATTTTATATCACGATTTTTGTGACAAAAGAAATCGCGATTTAAGTTATTATCGCGATAATCAAAATCCATTATCCTATGGTGGAACATTTGTCAAAAAGTTGCAGATCTACAAGCTCACAACATTTTGAGCTTGTAGATCAGCAATTTTTTTGGCAAAGAAATTTTTTCTTTTCTTTTTTACAATTGTATTGATACATTTTCAAATGTAAGGGTTAGGCATACAGTACAATACAATCACACACATATACGGCATGGCAAAGACATTTTATAGAGAGTGAAAAAAGGACTGTATCAAGTACGTATATTACAAGTGCCTTTTATCAGTTATAGGGGGTTTAAGTGGTACCGGATATGCAGCTCGGCAAATAAAAGGTGAATTGATCCCAGTGCATGACGGAGGACGATATATCACGATATGCTAAATCTCCACGGTACGATTATCGTGAGTGTTTTTTATCACTATAAACGATAATATGGCGTATCGTCCCATCCCTATTTGCATGCCCACCTAGCCTATAGATCATACATGGGCAACTGGCGGCCCGGGGGCCACATGTGGCCCCCACCTTCACTTAATGCGGCCCTCAGCAGGTTAATGTCAAAACAATCATATATTATTGATTTCAGCTGTTAAAATTCCAAATGTGCAAACATGACCCGCTTTAATTACTTCAGTCGACTGTGTATTCTTGATGACCAGTAGCCTACAACTAGTCTTTTTTTTAATGTCCAATGCATTTGTGATTACGTTCATAAAGTAAGAAGTAACATAAGTAACACAAGAACCTGTACATGCATTTGAAATTAAATAAAAAAATACTTTTCAGGATACCAATTTAAAAAAAAACGCAAAAATAGCAGATCTACAAGCTCAAAACGCTTGTAGATCTGCTATTTTTGCTATGTTTGACTGTATATGCATTGTGGCCCTCTGGAGTGTGTGTGAAAATATAGTGGCCCTTTCCTGCATCAAAGTTGCCCACCCCTGCTATAGATGCAGAGGGACTTGACCCCTCCTCTTGTCCCTCTGCCCACCCGGCCCACCGCCGTCTGCTCCTTTCACTCTGTGCTGCATGGCAGCAGCTGTTGGAGCTCTGAGTCCCAGCGCTTCTTAGAATCACAACAGTCCTTCTTTCATGTTGTCTAAAATCCCATCTGGCGTCCGCCTCGTGTTTGGCTGCAGAAAACATTTGTGGCGCATTAAGACCCACACAAACAACAAATGACTGCACACACAAACATGTCATTCTTCATTAGAAGTGTTGTGATGAACTGGATTTCGTCTTTTCTGTCGTCGTTATTTTGTTTTTGTTTTGTTTTTTGTGGCAGAGATGTTATTTACTGTATGTGACGACGGCAGTCACCATTATTGCATAATCGTCTAATCGCAATTATTTGAGTTCATTTAGCATAATCGTCATAATCGTTTCCATGTTGAGTAGTTTCAAACACAAAAAAAAAAAGTGAGCTTCCACTATCAATGTTCTTTTTTAAGTATAGTTGTCAAATAGTCCAGTAATTTCTTTGTATATTTAAGTTACGTGTCATGATTGCCATGTGCAACTCCAAAGCCTAAAAGCCAAGCAGAAATGTAATTGTCAACGACAAAAACACAATTAAATCGTTAATCGCAATAGTCGGGGATATCTTAAAAAGTCCTGGAATAAATTCCTTACCAAAAAAAATCTTCACCAATGTGTTTGTAAAGGTGTCTAGTAACACATCTCACAAAGACTGAAATTCAGTTTCCCTAGGAGAATCCTTTACAGCTGATGAAAGGTGGGGTCAAATTAACTACTATACTATACAGGAAAAACACACCAAAATAAATATGCTTTAAGTAGCATATGTGAGGGGTCAAACTAGGGATTTTTCATGATTCTGAATCCATTGCAATCATTTGTTTTGCACAAAACACATTCCTTGGGGTAAAGGCGGCTCCTACAAAACTGTGGAAAGTGATGACTCTACTAAACCATAGTTCTGGTGGTCCGTTTTTAGCCCAAGGAATGTTTTTCGTCCAAAACAAATAATTGCAATGGATTCAGAATCATGAAAAAACCCTCGTTTGACCCCTCACATGCTACTTAAAGCAGATTTATTTTGGTGTGTTTTATCCTGTATACCGGTAGTTAAGTTAATGGGACCCCAACTTTCAGCAGCTGTCAAGGATTCTCCTAGGGAAACTGCATTTCAGTCTTTGTGAGATGTGTTACTAGACACCTTTACAAACACATTGGTGAAGAAATGTTTTGGTAAGGAATTTATTCCAGGATATGACACTATTTCTGAAGATATCCCCTTACTACAAGACAGTAAGAGTGTCCCCTCACTGCGGGACAGTTTAGGGAAAATGTGTGCAAAGTCTGCAAACGGCAGCTCTAGTTTAGCTATGACTATGGTTTGTGATGCATGAAGTGAAATGACATGATGTGAACCTGGTCATTGGAAATGAGCTGCTGTTGGTTGCCAAGCTGGAAAAACCTTCTGCATTGTCTAGAGATGGATGTAACTGTTGGTCAGAGGCTGAGATGACGCCTGTTGCGTTGGAGGTACAGGTGCAACGTGCTGGAAACCAAAGTGCTTTTAGTGAAATTTGTTTCATAGACAAGCACAGGAGTGAATTCATATTCAAATGAATACATTATTATTTTAAAAACAAGTCTAATAACGGTGTAGCCCCCTGGATCTCTGATGTCATGTTGATGATGTTATGTTGCTGACACATCACTCTTGCCCAAATATGGAGGGACGGCAGGATGGGGATGGTGGGGATCTCAAATTATGCATACACAAAATGTAAGAAAGTGAAAAATGTTTCGCACACACACACACACACACACACACACACACACACACACACACACACACACACACACACACACACACACACACACACACACACACACACACCCCTGGTAAACGTGTTATGCAAATATAAACATTTGATTGGATTGGCTATATGGCGCGTAGTCACTGGAATCTATGGGGAAGCGTTCTAGCATGCACACGCGCAAGCCCTGTTCTATGCCGCTCCTGCACGTGCGTGTGGGAAAATGATTGGCCGGGTGCCGTGGTGGTACGTCCAGCCTCCAAAGCACTACTTCACACACACAATATGTGAGAAATGTTTAAGGGTTGACCTCCTTGAGGATTTACCTCCCTATGGCAGCACAGCGCAGTCTGTCTGTCAGAGTATCAGTCAGTCACGTCACGTCACACTTTTCCCCTTCTCATATCTCCGCCAACGTTGCCCCGATCCATGCCAAACTTTGCACACACACTCCTTGGCTGCCAAACCACAACCTCATTTCTCACATGGCCCTCTTCTAGCGCCACCATGAGGCCGATTCTAGCAAAACACATGTTTGTACATTGCTCCTACAGATTTTGCCCTAAAATCACACAAAGCGGTAGACAGTATCGCTACAGTCATGTCATCAACATGGATCTGTCCCATTTAGCTTAACCATCAGGCCGATTTTTTTCAAACACCTATTTGTGTATACATGTGACCTGCCAGTCGCTTATCTCCCGATTAGGGAGTCTTACTGGTATTTTTATTATTAGTATAAAAAGATGTATGAGTTAGTTATTTTGTCCTTGCCCTTGTGACCTTTAACCTTTCAACCAAAAGTGAATCACCACTTTGGGGTTAGCCGACTGATCATTCAAACCATATACCATCTGTTCTTGATCTTGACTGTGTGAACTTGACCGTTATCGGCATGCAGGTTGTCCGTTATACAGGTGCTGCACGTTCAGAAAGCCTCAACAAAGCGTAAAAAAAAAAAACAAAAAAAAAACGGACGTTTTCTGCGTTCCTTGAAGAGTTGACATCTCGAAGACGGATGCTCTTTCTCGTCGGACGGCCGGTGACACGCCGGAGAGCCAGAAATACCGCTCCGAAATCCCCTTTTCAACAGTTCCCTGGGAGACTGAATGGAAAATAATGGGAGTTGTATTAGATTAGTGAAGTATTGTAGTGAATTGAAAATGAATGTATTGAATGGGAGGAGAGAAAAAAAAAAGACAGATGGAATCAAATTGAGTTGAATAACGTGGAATTGAATGGGACCCTATGTCTGTGTTTGAGCTCTGAAGGGGCTCATTCAAGGGCTCCTTCTCACTGCTGTTAAGCCATTCAAAACGGGTACATATCATTGTGTATTATTATTTTATGCTTTAACTGCAGAAAAATAGCAGATATGCAAGCTCACAGCACGGCACCGAGTGCCGCGCTGCGAGCTTGTAGATCTGCCATTTTAGAAAAATCGTGAAAATTCTATTTTTTTACCCGATTCTATAAGCGTCTTTTCAATCCTCCTAAGGTTTTAAAAAAAAAACCTATGTTTCTATGTCAGCAATCTGGCCAGCCATCGTCAACGAAAAGGTCTTTCACTTAAATGGAGCTCAGTTGGTCTGTTCTTGAGAGACTACTATGTCCGTGGTTCTCAAACCTTTTCATGTGAAGGACCCCCAAAATGATATTTATTTGGCCACGGACCCCCATCTCAAAATATGTAGTTCCAGGGACCACCCAGAAGCAAAATTTGAGTTACAAACATTCACTTTGAAAATGCATATATTCAAAGATTTGCACACATTTTCACGACTTTTTTCAAAAATAGCAGATCTACAAGCTCGCAGCGCGGCACTCGGTGCCGCGCTGTGAGCTTGTATATCTGCTATTTTTCAATAGTTAAAGCATAAAGTAATGGTTAAAGTGGTTCAAAATCTAACGTGGCGCGGACACGTTCCCGGTTTTCAAGGGTTAAGCTGCCTGTGAGAGTTGCCTCTTTTATCTCAATGGCTAATCTCAGGCCTGGCCGCATACTGTAACGCCTCCCTGCTGCCGGGGGACCCGGCTAAGATTATGTGTAGGCCCTCTTTTAACAGTAGCGACCATTGTGGTACCTGCGTCTACTGTTCATGTGTCCGGCGTCAATGCTCGGGTCGTGCCAAGTAACGTATCAAGTGTACCCTCGTATGATAGGTAATAGTTTAATGAGCGCTATATACCCAGGATATCAAAAAACCCTGCTATATCCAGAAGTGTGACGAAGACATAAAAGGAGGACACCCGTACGTTAACATGCTCTTTGTGCAATATGGAGGTAGGCTAATACTGAATGTTGATATTTGCTCCATTGGTATTGTGAAAACTGTTGGATATCTGTGATTGGTATGTGTGGTCTTAAACGGCAGTGGTGTGAACTATAGTACATTTACTTAAGTACAGTGTACTTTACTTAAGTACAATTTTGAGGTATTTCTCCTTTACTTGAGTGTTTCAAAATATTGTACTTTTACTTCTACTCCACTACATCTTGGATCCAAATATTGTACTTTTACTCCACTGCAAAACTTGACCTATACAAGCTCACAACGAGCTCACCCAAATTACTGCCGTGCCTTGTTTTTTTGTTTTTTTTAAACAAAAGTTTTAGCCGTTTCATTGTTCAGAAGTTACAGTAATACGGTTGAAAACCCTGCAAACTATTGGCAAACAAGATGAGTTGAGTAACGAGCGCAGCATTGAGAGGCTGTGTGTGTGTGTGTGTGTGTGTGTGTGTGTGTGTGTGTGTGTGTGTGTGTGTGTGTGTGCGTGTGCGTGTGCGTGTGCGCGTGTGTGTGCGCGTTGGTTGCTGCTGTTGGAGGGAGTTGTTTTCAGCTGGAGGCCTTATTGATTATCACCTGTGAAATGTTTGACGTTGGCATGTTCATTAGACTCTACATAAACATATGGTCTGAACAAGCCCTATAGAGCTGTTTTATTCTCATCAATCTCACTGCCTAATTTTAATTATTTTCAGTGTGCCACGTCTGTCCTATCTCTCAATCGACCTCGTTCATCACGCTTGATGTTTTATCATTTCCCTCAGCCCCCCATATCCCACCAGTTATAATCACCTGTTATTAGTTTTGCCGAATCAATAACAATGTTTTTCTTTTTTTTTTTTCTTTTCCCATTAATCTTAAGTAGGATAGCTATCAGCATGATGGCACAGTCACAAAATGTGTACCTACTTTTCTGCAGCATTTTAAAGAGGTTATTTGAATATTATATTGAGCAGTGGTGGAAAAAGTACTCACATTTTTTACTTGAGTAAAAGTATCCATACTCCAATGTAGAAATACAAGTACAAGTCCAGAATTCAAAATGTACTTGAGTAAAAGTATGAAAGTGTTGGCATCAAAATGTACTTCAAGTACCAAAAGTAAAAGGGTTAGGGTTAGCTCACAACGGATGCGACGCGTTGTGAGCTTGTAGATCGGCTATTTTCAAACAGCCTAGGTATAAAATAGGGCTAAATTGGTTAATATATGTTTTTTAATATTGCCATTTATATCTAGAAAGTAACTAGTGTTTTCAAATAAATGTAGTGGAGTAAAAGTACAATATATGAATCTGAGATGTAGTGGAGTAGAAGTAAAAGTACTGAAAACTGGACATACTTCAGTCAAATAAGTCAAATACAAATACCTCAGAACTGTACTTAATTACAGTACTTAGTTACTTTACACCACTGATATTGAGCACTTCAAATGCCCTTTGTATAAAAACCTTTCCCTCATTTTTGACCTTATAGACAGGAATGTGCTCAGCATTGGCTGCTTCTGTGTTTTCTTACCTTTAGCCTAGTCGTGCATAGCCGGTTAAAAACAACATTGTTTAAATGTCAGTGAAATTAGTTGGTTCCCAACAACCCCTTGTTGGGTTACAGCAGAGTCCAGTGCCAAGCCAGTGCAGCAAACATGTATAAAGTGAGACTTTTGTCTGTTTTTTTCCCCCTCCTTGGCTTCTAACTATGTGGCTCTCAAACAATGTGGCTATTTTGTGGTCAGGTAGATTAGAATTCAGATACGTTCCTTGACGGCTCAGTAGCTTTCTACTTCATTAGACTTGGAAGTTACTACGGTATTTGTCCCGATCTCCCCCAGGAAATTGCGATTCTCTACAGCAGGGGTCTTCAACGTTTTCAGGCCAAGGACCCATTAGTCGAGAGAGAGAGATGAAGCAGGGACTCCCACAACCCAAAGATACCATTATAGTTTCATCGTTTGACAGCACGATCATCAGTGTATGGATTCATGTCAATTTGTGTTTTCAGATATTTTACCACTTGAACCGTCAACACTTGACCTTTCACTCTGTACTTAGTCTGCTCTTTTTCCCCCTCTACATGAAACCTCTTTGCCAAAAATAGCCGATCTACAAGCTCACAACGCCTCGCAGAGCTTGTAGATCTGCTATTTTTTGCTAAAGCTCTCCGAATATGGACGCTAGGGTTCAAGTGGTTAATATAAAGTTTCTATCACAAAGATTGTGGGGGACCCCCTGTAGTAACTCTGAGGACCCCCTAGGGGTCCCGGACCCCCTGTTGAAGACCCCTGCTGTACAGCATGTATCGCTGGCCCTGTTATGAACAATGTTCACGCACTCACACGCGCACACACACACACACACACACACACACACACACACACACACACACACACACACACACACACACACACACACAGACACACACACACACACACACACACACACACACACACACACACACACACACACACACACACACACACACACACACACACAGGATGTGCGGAGCCCGTGGGCCTCTGTCTGATTGCGTCTCTGCGATGTGCAAGAACACACACATCACACATAGCTTATATTCCACGTCTCAATGTTTAGGATCCGCGAGAGGATAGAGATGCGGTCCCAGCGTAACGGCTGTAAACCACACTGTACTCGTTTATGTTAGTTTCAATGCGTCATGTGACTTTTCCCCTGTTCCTCTCTGTGCAAGAGGAAACATCATAGCTACTTTGAACGCAGAAAATGCAAGTTGTAGGGTTTGACTACTAGTCGGGAGAGAGTTTTAGTTCAGTGCGCGTATCGTCGTCGTCGGGTGGAAACCTTGAATGTCCTAAACCGTTCGTTTTGCATTTATCGTTTTAAAAATGATTTAAACTAGTGAAAACAGCCGATCTACAAGCACACAACGCCTCACACCGCGAGGCGTTGTGTGCTTGTAGATCGGCTGTTTTCACTAATTTTGTGTGACGGCCTTGTGCGATGAAGCAGGGCTTTACTTTGCGAAAGAATGTACACATTTGAAACTTGGAGATACGAGGTTTCGACGATATGTAGTTCAAACATGGAATGCTCTTTGATATGTGGTGCTGAGAAACCAAATAAAACTTTTTTCTTCTTTTTTTTTCTTCTTCTTTTCAATAGATATACAGTACAATGCAGAACATTCATTCAGATAGTCGAGTGGGCAGACCTCCATTCAGAAACACCCCCACTTAGAAACATCACCATTCAGAAATACCCCCACTGAGATTAAAGGGGAAGACCACCCATTTTCAATATTGAACTGTGTCATTAATATACCTTAGAGGAGTTGTGTGGAAATAGAACAAAAGTTCCCCCCCTTCTGTGTTGTCTAGAACTGGAGGATTGATTTTGGGGTTTGCATTGTTGTAAGTACAACTTGATGACATCACACATTGTACTTTACAATACAAACCCCAAAATCAATCCTCCAGTTCTAGGCAACACAGAAGGGGGGGGAACCTTTTTTTCTATTTCTCCTCTAAGGTATATTAATGACATATTTCAATATTGAAAATGGGTGGTCTTCCCCTTTAAGGTTAGGGTTAAGGTTAGTTTTAGGTGACACCTCCATTTAGAATAATGGAAGTCAATCTTCTGAATGGCAATGTTTCTGAAAGGAGATTGGAAAAAGCTCCGCTGAGTAATTAACACTGAGGAAGCATTAAAGAAAAAGAAGAGTAGGTCAAATACTGTAACTGAGTGGCAGGGTCCAAAATCGCACTAGTCATGATAAATGATAAATGTTGTTCACAGCTACAGTACAGTAATCGGCGCACCGAGTGCACAGTTTAGCCCGGCTAGTTGATGAAAAGCCATTGCGTAAGTAATATCGATAACATCAATGATATCGATACGTCATTCTCAACACCATGAAACATGGTGGGAAAGGTCGGTCACGGGGCACGGTAAAACTGATTAGCTTTTCCCATTGATTGCCCAAGAGGGAGACTGGCTGTGGGTGTGGCTTAACCCATTTAGAACGGTACACATTATTGTGTATCATTATTTTATGCTTTAACTATTGAAAAATAGCAGATATACAAGCTCACAGCGCGGCACCGAGTGCCGCTATTTTTTAAATATTGTGAAAATTAGAATTTTGACCCGAAGTGTCTTTTGAATCCTTCTAAGATTTTTTGAACCTATGTTTCTATGTCAGCAATCTGGCCAGCCATCGTCAAAGAAAAGGTCCTTTTCACTTAACTGGAGCTCAGTTAGTCTGTTCTTGAGAGACTACTATGTCAGTGGTTCTCAAATCTTTTCATGTGAAGGACCCCCAAAATGATATGTATTTGGCAACGGACCCCCATCTCAAAATATTTAGTTCCAGGGACCCCCCAGAAGCAAAATTTGAGTTACAAACGTTTGCTTTGAAAATACATATATTCAAAGATTTGCACACATTTTCACAACTTTTTCAAAAATAGCAGATCTACA
>NC_137818.1:65146881-65190921 GCF_963921795.1 Nannobrachium achirus
TTAACCCATTTAGGGCCTAGAATTATGGAATGCTTTAACCAGTGAAAAATAGCAGATATACAAGCTCACAGCGCGGCACCGAGGTGCCGCGCTGTGAGCTTGTAGATCTGCTATTTTTGAAAAAGTCGTGAAAATGTGTGCATATCTTTGAATATATGTATTTTTAAAGCGAACGTTTGTAACTCAAATTTTGCTTCTGGGGGGTCCCTGGAACAAAATATTTTGAGATGGGGGTCCGTGGCCAAATACATATAATTTGGGGGGTCCTTCACATGAAAAGGTTTGGGAACCACTGACATAGTAGTCTCTCAAGAACAGACTAACTGAGCTCCATTTAAGTGAAAAGGACCTTTTCTTTGACGATGGCTGGCCAGATTGCTGACATAGAAACACAGGTTTTTCAAAAAACCTTAGAAGGATTCAAAAGACACTTATAGAATCGGGTCCAAATTCAAATCCAATCCAATCCAAATTTTCACGATTTAAAAAAAAATAGCAGATGTACAAGCTCGCAGCGCGGCACCGAGTGCCGCGCTGTGAGCTTGTATATCTGCTATTTTTCAATAGTTAAAGCATACAATAATAATACACTATAATGTGCACCCGTTCTGAATAGGTTAAAAATACATACGTAACCTCTGAACTGACTCAACTAACACAATGGAGGTTTCCCCGCAGACATGAGAGGCAAACAAACCCTACATTACCCAATCAAATACAATGGGGTCGAGAGCTCCTTTCTGACCCCCCCTGGATACAGTGTTGAACAATCGGACATCTGGAATGGCATATCTTTATGATAG
This sequence comes from Nannobrachium achirus, assembly GCF_963921795.1. Taxonomy (NCBI): domain Eukaryota; kingdom Metazoa; phylum Chordata; class Actinopteri; order Myctophiformes; family Myctophidae; genus Nannobrachium; species Nannobrachium achirus. The sequence goes on from NC_137818.1 coordinate 65,147,685, forward strand.
CATAGTGTTGGGGGCAGCCTTGCAGATACTGTATGCACTGTACTGAGAGCAATCTTTCTAGTTCAGTCTTTCTCAAACCTTCAAATGTCAAGGTCTCCTCTTAAAGGACAACTTTAGTTTTTTACAACGAGGGTTCATATTTTAGATTGTAATTAAAGAATATAAAAGATGAGTGTTGAAATCATTTCATTTACTTCTTTCTATCGTTTTAGAGATTCTTATTTCAGTGGTTGGGGGCATGCGTACAAGTGGCTAAATATGTCATTTTGCACAGAATAAGCCCATTCCCAAGATACAACGCAACCTTTCATGGTTGGATGTGACTTATGGGGGCTAGAAGTGTTACTGTAAATAGCAATAAAGAAACTGCTGGCTTATTGTGTCTAAAAAGACATATTTAGCCATTTGTACGCATGCCCCACATTTTAGCACGGTAAACACGATAAAACAATAGAACGAAGCAAATGAAAACATTTTAACAGTCACTTTTTCTTTTCTCTAATTACAAACTAAAATATGAACCCTTGTTGTAAAAAAACAAAGTTGTCCTTTAAGCTACAGGTGGTTTAGCCAAACATTTTAAGCTGCAGGCAGATGGTGTAGTTAAACAATTAGGTATTAAGATTGTTTAGGGAAAGGTACGGGCGGTTTAATGAAAGATTTACGGTACAACTGTGGTTTAGTAAAACATTTAAGGTACAGGTGGATTAGTAACGGCAGCCAGAAGACTGAAAACGGATACTTTATCTCTTTGTGTGCTCCGTCAAACCACCTGTTTAGGTGGTCCCTGAATCCCTGCAGGCCAGTGTGGACAGTGTGTGCCAACCTGTGTACACACACGCACGCGCACAGTGCACACACACACATATCGTCGTTGTCGGGTGGAAACCTCGTATCTCCAAGTTTCAAATTTCTATGTTCTTTCGCAAGGTAAAGCCCTGCTTCATCGTACAAGGCTGTAACACAAAAGTAGTGAAAACAACAGATCTACAAGCACTTGTAGATCGGCTGTTTCCACTAGTTTAGATAATTTTTAAAATTATCAATGCAAAGCGAACGGTTTTGGACATACAAGGTTTCCACCCGACAACGACGATATGCACATGTGCACACACACACACACACACACACACACACACACACACACACACACACACACACACACACACACACACACACGCACGCGCACAACCTCAATTCTGTGTGTCTGCAATATGCGTTGGCGCACTCCAGTCTTAATTCCGTGCGTGGTGTGCGCATGTGTGTGCGCGTGTCTGTGTGTTCAGTGTTTGTTTACGTGTGCGCGATCGAGTGTGCGCCCGGGCGCCTACGGGTATCTCCTTACACCTGCATACTTGGCGGTCTAGACAAAGTGGGAGGAGTCACCGGTATCCACTATAATAGGCCGCTCCCCTTTGGCTGATCCAACTGATAGCTCATCACACTGTTGTCATTACTACTCCCATGATTACACCGCCGACAATAGCAGGCCTGCAGCCATTCACTGCTGCGGCCCTGTCACCGTGCCCAGTGTGTCACCTAGTGACACACACACTGGGGCGTAACACACTGCCTTTCACTTTTGCCCTAGTCTTTTTTTTTCTTTTTTTTGGTTTTGTTTTGTTATGAAGTCTTTTGTTAAGGTATGCAGAAAAGCTTTAGTGTCGCGGAGGAGGCATTCAGCCGTGCACAAAATGCACACTGACTGTGCCTTTGTGGAACCCGAGGAACGGCTTCTTATAGCTGCTCCTCCAGCCGTTGAATGCACCTACTTAGTCAAATCTTGGGTCTTTGATTTAACCGTGAGAGGATAACGGGTCCCTTTCGGTTCCATTTTGAACCTCTTGAGAGTTGCCAAAGTGATGAACGAACACTTGAGCTGTACTGTGTGGTTATTGTATTCCACAGTAACGTGTTTACAGTAGCAGGGGCGTGCAGAGAATGTTAGAGAGGCAGGGGCTGACATTTCTAAAAGGGCCTTTTGGTGAAAATATCGAAAATAGCAGACCTCCAAGCTCACGACGCGCCGCGCTGCGACGCGTCGTGAGCTTGGAGGTCGGCTATTTTCGATGCTTGATACCACACTTCACTAAGCATAATCAAGTCAATGCTGGAGATGTGGTGTAACGGCATGGATTTCTATATACAGAAAGGGCAATTCTTTCAACATAAGATGCTGCATTCAAGTTCAGGAGAGTTTGGGCCAGGCAATGCTCTTGAATGCTGCATTCAGCTATGGCATGGAAAGAGGGGGCATTTGCATTTCTTTCACCATAGTAAAAACTGCATTCATGGTCTGGAGAGGGCACTTTTTACAGACGGATAAAAGGGCAGGGGCTCAAGCCCCCTTTAATGTCTTTGTGTGCACGTGCCTGGCTCAGTTGTATCTGCAGACTCAGGACTCTGTTGGTTCCTAAAAAAAAACATGATCATCTGGTATTTTGATTATACTTGGAGGAAGATCTTATTCAAAATAAGGTGTACATAAAGTGTGAAAATTATGTTCACTATTAGTGTCAGGATATAACCAGTAAGATTCCCTAAATCGGGAGATAAGCGACCGCCAGTCGCATGTAAAAATCAGCCTGATGTGTCAGACCCCCCCCCCCCCCCCCAGAAGCAAATATTTGAGTTACAAAAATGTCTGCTTTTAAAAAGATATATTCAGAGACAAAAAAAAAGAAGAAAATCACAATTTTTCAAAAATAGCAGATCTACAAGCTCGCAGCGCGGCACTCGATACAAAGCATTCAATACATAGGATGAGAAATGTTACAGAGCCGCATACCACTGGGGTTTATCCTTGACCCTTGAACCCTGCACGACAGACTAAGCTCTCAACCCAGAATGAGCGGGGTTAGATTTCAGCTCCAAAACAGAACATGCAGGGATTGTGACTTCCCCAAACTTCTGATTATTACCAAGTGTAATCCTAGACTTAAGAATCGTCTTCAATAGAGATGCTATTGTTCCCAGATCAGACCTCAAGTTCACCTTCTGTATGGGGAGAGCAGTGGTGTAAAGTAACTAAGTATTTTTACTCAAGTACTGTACTTAAAGAGGTATTTGTACTTTACTTGAGTATTTCCAAATCCCAATACTTTTACTTCTACTCCATTACATCTGGGATCCAAAAGTTGTACTTTTACTCCACTACATTTTTTGAAAACTATAGTTAGTAGTTACTTTGCTGTTATAAATTATAATATGTTAAAACATACATAAACCACTTTAGCCCTATATGTATACCTTGGCTATTTGGAAATAGCTGATCTACAAGTTTGTGAGCTTGTAGATATGCTCTTTTCAAACATTTTGTACTTTTACTTTTAGTACTTTAAGTACATTTTTCCAATACTTTTGTACTTTTACTCAAGTAAATTTTGAATTCTGGACTTCCTGGGTACAAGGATTCACTCCGGGCTCCCCATGAATGTTCTTCATAGGGGGAGGGGGTTTAACCCACTTAGACTGGGATCGCATTATTACTTGTTGTGTTGTGCTTTAACTATTGAAAAATAGCAGATATACAAGCTCACAGCGTGGCACCGAGTTCCGCGCTGCGAGCTTGTAGATCTGTTATTTTTGAAAAATCGTGAAAATGTGTGCAAGTCTTGGAATAGTTCAAATCCTTCTATGTTCTTTGTTTAAAAAAATATATGTTTCTATGTCAGTGATGCTCAAACCTTTTCACATGAAGGACCCCCAAAATGATATGTATTTGGCCCACGGACCCCCATATTTAGTTCCAGGGACCCCCCAGAAGCAAAGTTTGAGTTAAAAAATATATTCAAAGATTTGCACACATTTTCACAACTTTTCAAAAATAGCAGATCTACAAGCTCTGCGAGCTTATATATCTGCTATTTTTCAATATCTAAAGTATAAAATAATTAAGGCCCCTCCACCTTGTGCATTTTCAAGACCGTGCTAACGGCGGTAAAAATACACAAGGGGGCTATGATGTAGTATCAGATATATCGGCAGTCAAGTACCCTCGCTTTATTCATCGGCATCCAACAAAACCGCAGTTTTTCCTACAGCCCTCTTCACAAAATGTGAAGATGAGCAGATAATGGAGGCCCTTATATTATCTTCTGACGGGATGTTTACTGGAAGCCCACGTCATGAAGGGAGAAAATGGACATCTTTAGGCTACGCTTAATAAACCCTAGCTAATGGAGTTAATGCCTGATGCATGAACTAATTTTCTGAGGAGTTTATTTTGAATGCTGAAAAAGTTCCCTTTCCCCTCTCTTGAGCATTTTCGGTCCCATTAACACTTGGGGAGCCAAACGCGTTCAGGGACGAGTTATGGCCACTAGATGTCACCCTGCCACAGGAAGTTATATCGTCGAGGGACGAGTCAACAAATAGTTAACTTTTCGAGACCGCAGCTTCCCTTTGCATGCCCTGAATCCATTACGTCACCCAGCCAGGGCAGGAAGCCCCCTGTCTCTCCCCACACGGAAGGATTTTACATGGCTTTAGATTCTACTTTGAAACATAAGAACGGCTTTATCTGAGAATGAGGTAAAAACAGCCCCATGGAGGCAGAGAGCTGATTGTTTTCACGGCGACACTTTACCGCGAATTTACCGCGATTTTTTTACCGCGAGTTTCGCGAGCGTTTGTAAACAAATGGAGTACCTCCTCAATCTTCTCTGGACACGCACGTGCACACGCACGAAGCTTGCGGGGCTCATCAAAACATAACGTAAGTCAATGGTGGCACCAGCAACAGCTATAAATGTTATAAACCTTGGCCGCCCATGTGTTAAGCACCTTATATTTCAACAGGCTGATGTTGGTTTTGGAAGAAGCTCCGTTTTCTTCACTCGAACACGGAGGGGATTTAGTTTGGCAGGGAGGTATTGTGGGGGGTAGTGGGGGTTTTAACCCATTCAGAACGGGTAAACATTATTGTGTATTATTATTTTATGCTTTGACTACTGAAAAATAGCAGATATACAAGCTCGCAGCGCTGCGAGCTTGCAGATCTGCCATTTTAGAGAAATCGTGAAAATTAGAATTTTGACCCGATTCTATAAGTGTCTTTTGAATCCTTCTAAGGTTTCTTTTTGAAAAACCTGTGTTTCTATGTCAGCAATCTGGCCAGCCATCGTCAAAGAAAAGGTCCTTTTCACTTAACTGGAGCTCAGTTAGTCTGTTATTGAGAGACTACCATGTCAGTGCAGTGCTGAAACTTTTTCATGTGAAGGACCCCCAAAATGATATGTATTTGTCCACGGACCCCCATCTCAAAATATTTAGTTCCAGGGATCACCCAGAAGCAAAATTTGAGTTACAAACGTTCGCTTTAAAAATACATATATTCAAAGATTTGCACACATTTTCACGACTTTTTTTCAAAAATAGCAGATCTACAAGCTTGTAGATCTGCTATTTTTCAATAGTTAAAGCATTCAATAATTCTAGGCCTAAATGGGTTTAAAAAAGACTCAGGGTAAATTCTTTTGACTGCAATGGGGTGATGAAATCACAACGATTGGAGCTGTTTGTTCTGTGACTTTAGCCAGCATTTAATTTCACCATCCCCAGACATGCTATTAGTGTATCCACTATACTCTGACAGCTGCTCTGAAGTGCAGTGCACAATATTTCAAAATGTGGATGACATTTAAGCAAAAACATATATTGAGGTAATACTGTAAATGAGCCTACTGTATATATGAATGAGTGTACATGTACCGTACGTTTACTTATATATGTTATTTTGGAAGAAGTGTGTCGCTCTCTGACAGAATCCGTTTATGCATAATGTATAGCAGGTTGCATTTAACCCATTTAGGCCTGGGATTATTGAATGCTTCAACTGTTGAAAAATAGCAGATATACAAGCTCGCGCTTGTAGATCTGCTATTTTTGAAAAAGTCATGAAAATGTGTGCAAATCTTTGAATGTATGTTTAAAGCGAACGTTTGTAACTAAAAATTTGCTTCTGGGTGGTCCCTGGAACTAAATATTTTGAGATGAGGGGGTATGTGGCCAAATAAATATCATTTTGGGGGTCTTTCACATGAAAAGGTTAGAGAACCACTGACATAGTAGTCTCTCAAGAACAGACTAACTGAGCTCCAGTTAATTGAAAAGGAGCTTTTCTTTGACAATGGCTGGCCAGATTGCTGACATAGAAACATAGGTTTTTCAATAAAAATTAGAAGGATTCGAAAGACACATATAGAATCGGGTCAAAATTCAAATTTTCACGATTTGAAAACAATAGCAGATCTACAAGCTCGCAGCGCGCCGAGCGCGGCACTTGGTGCCGCGCTGTGAGTTTGTATATCTGCTATTTTATCAATAGTTAAAGCACAAAATAATAATACACAATAACCTGTACCCGGTCTAAGTGGCTTAACAGAACACCTATGTTCTGTCACCTATGTTCCCCCTGACATTTCCATCACGTCAGGCGTGCCCTTGCAGTGCTTACTTTACCCTTACAGTAACTTAACCTATAGCTTTCTGTGCTGAATTATTGATCTCGTTCTCCCATGGTCGACCGAGTAATGAAATCCCAGTGAACCCAGTCTGCCCATTGGTCGGGTCAGTGTGTAATGGTCTCAACATACAAGCTATACATTTCCCTCCGATAATTAAATTGATCTTTGCTGAAAGACTACATGACAATAAGTGACGTAGCGTCTGGCATCTTGTGGAAGCTTTTACGCTAAGAGCCTAATATACATTTCCAATATCAAGTGTGCATACATTTTTAATACGATTGACCCTAGTGGGAAATGTCTGAATCCTAGAAGTCCTGATGGTCCACTCTGTCACCGATTAATAAACGGATAGCAAAAGACTAATGAATCTATATTTAGTAGAGCCTGATACGATATGAACAGTATACTGTACTAGGGCTGTCATGATTATGATAAAATAATATAAGCAAATAAAAATATAATAAAAAATAATTGCGATTAACGATTTAATTGTGTTTTTTGTCGTTGACAATTACATTTCTGTTTGGCTTTTAGGCTTTGAAGTTGCACATGGTAGATATGACACATAACCTAAATATACAAAGAAATGACTGACACATTTGACAACTTTATGCTTAAAAAATAACATTGATAGTGGAAATAGCCGAGATCTGCTAATAGATCTGCTATTTCCACTATTTTTTACTTTAAAACAAAAATATATGAACATTTTTCAACATGGAAACGAGTATGACGATTATGAAAAATAATCGCGGTTATGTCAAATAATTGCGATTAGACGATTATGTAATAATTGTGACAGCCCTATACTGTACAGTAGATATTGTAGGTGAAAATACCGTAGGATATTCATTCCAAATATTCAGAGGTAGATAATGCAGGGCGGGGACTCTGTTTTGGGACTTTAGCAGCCTTTTGTTTGTTAATCCTACCAGGTTCACCCAATTCTTTAGTATTTCTTTGGCTAGTTTACACAGATTTCAGTTATCTATGAATAGCTGCTGTTTGCCCTAATTACAAATCCCAGGTATCATTTTTTATATCATACCATAGGCGACACGTGTGCTCACCTCTGAGACTTCCATACATGCTGGTCTTTTATCACCACATAGGAATATGTCAGACTAGAATAATGTGCTCCAAAGAAAACAACACAAAGGTCACGTTTACACGTGAAATAAAGACACGTTCACTCCTCAGAAGTGAACATAAGCAGGGACGTGCTGGGCCCCTGATTCAGCTCGGGAAAAAGAGTTGGAGAGGCCCTCATTGCACGCTATAGAGAGAGATCTCTCTCCATAGCGCTGCTGCTACTCAAAGTTTGCCATTTCAGATCATGACAAGTGCCAGTGGGCCAATTACATGAGTTATATTTCGTCGTTGTCGGGTGGAAACCTTGTATGTTCAAAACCGTTTGTTTTGTATTTATCATTTAAAAAATGAATTAAACTAGTGAAAACAGCCGATCTACAAGCACACAACGCCTCGCACCGCGAGGCGTTGTGTGCTTGTAGATCTGCTGTTTTCACTACTTTTGTGCGACGGCCTTGTATGATGAAGCAGGGCTTTGCTTTGCGAAAAAATGTACAAATTTGAAACTTGGAGATACGAGGTTTCTGCCTGACAGTGACGATTTACTCTGTTGGCCGCCCAGCCCCCAAAATGGAATGAAGGCCGACATTTTATTTTAAATCTTTTCCTAACGGCCGGCCTGGACCGGCCGGGAATGAACCGGCCGTTCGAGAGTTGTCCCGCTTTTCCCAATGGCCAGCACGTCCCTGGACATAAGCCTAAACTATACTGATTGTATACGCACGCCTGTGTCATTTGCTGAAAACAAGCAATGTTCAAGCTACAACCGTCACAGTTGCATGGAAAAATGCATAATATCTCTATAATATGTGCTTTTTTTTTACTAAACAAGTTGTAAAAATGGCCTCGACACTTGAAATGTGAACGTTCCGCAAAAATAGCCGATCTACATGCAATGAGTTGCAATGCATGTGACACTTTGTGAGCTTGTAGATCGCCTATTTGGAGACACTGATATTTCTTTGTTTTTCTCACATTCCTTAGGCAATCATTTTATGACCCGCAGTAGTTCCCTATGGAGACACAAAGAGCCTGCTTTGTTCCCTATGGAGACACAGAGTCTCCTCAAATTATTGGCTTAGGAATGCCACAAAAAGTTTAAAATATACATGAATTCACGTCTGCATGGTGTGAGTAATCGATAGGAAAAAAAAAAGTCATTTTGAGGTTGAACTTCTACTACTACTTTATTTTACCCTCACTTTAAGTTGTTAAGATGTAATGCATGTAATGTTCAGTATTACAATGACAGTACTACGGTGTGGAATATGCTGTTGATCATAACACATCATTTATCAGCCCGTGTTTTTATTCCACAGTACTTTGCAAAAGTGCTGGTAGAAACAAAATATAAGCCTGTTTAATACACACCACCTAATTGTAAACCGGCATTTGTTCTTGGCACCAACAGGTGTGTGTGTGTGTGTGTGTGTGTGTGTGTGTGTGTGTGTGTGTGTGTGTGTGTGTGTGTGTGTGTGTGTGTGTGCGTGTGCGTGCGTGCGTGCGTGCGCGCACCTACTGTAATTACCATGGCAGCTTACTTCACAGAGTTGCTATACACAACCAATTGTTACATAACAGATTTGACTCATCTGTGTGTTGATTTTTTTACTGTAGTGTTTTCAGTCACTTCAGAACAGAACAGATCACATCAGATCACATCAGATCAGATCACATCAGATCAGATCCGTGGCTGTCAGTCAGACCTAAGCACTGTGTTACCAAATAGATACACTGAACTTTGTGGTTTTACTAAACACTGACTCAACCCAGATGAACTGTCACACTACGCAGTGACAGACTGTCTACTCTCCGTAAACATGACAGAATGTTAGGGATGCGACCCTTCAGAAAAACTCAGTTTTTGGGACTATTTTGTCAACAAATAAAAACTAGACTAAAATGTTAGGGAGGGACTAAAATCGTATATAATTTTGTTGACTAAACCTACACTAGAAAACATTTCAGACAGATTTACTTAGGTAATGTACGATACTATACTTGAGTATTTCCAATTTCCAATACTTTTACTTCTACTCCACTACATCTCGGATCCAAATATTGTACTTTTACTCCACTACATTTATTTAAAAACTTTTAGCTACTAGTTACTGATATAAATTATAATATTAAAAAACATGCATACATCACTTTAGCCCTATTTTATACCGTCGCTATTTGAAAATAGCCGATCTTTTTGATCTTCTATTTTCAAACATTTTGTACTTTTACTTTTGGTACTTTAAGTACGGATTGATGCCAACACTTTTATACTTTTACTCAAGTGCATTTTTAATTCCGTACTTCTACTTGTAACAGAGTATTTCTACATTGCAGTATTGATACGTTCGCTTAACTCTTCTGTTTCCCGAGTTTGTATAGGTACCATGCCTGTGCCAACCCCGAGTTTCCCCGAGTGTGGGCCGTTTTTGAAAAAGAAATGTTTTCAAAAATGTTTTTTGGACCTCCATAAATGTAATCGGCATGATCGCGATCGCGAAATTGCATGTTTAACCCCCATACCAACCCATTCTTTCAAACATGGCAGTCATGTTTGTTTACATCTGAAGACAACATAATGGCTGCCATATCATGAATGCCTGAATGGATTTCCAAGCGGATTTTTTTGTTTGAAAGCTGTGAACAGCGTGCACACACGTGGTGCATGATCTAGGCATGGGCGTGCACGATCCGTGCACTATGAATTACATGGATGTCTATGGAGATCATGGCAACTTGGACCTTCAAAGAGATTTAATTGATTGCAACTTAAGTGTTAAGTAAAAATGTGAGTACTTTCCCCACCACTGGGTACATCCACGTAACCAGCAGTGACTTGTGACAGTGTTTGAGCAGCTTGGTTCATGTTGTTCACTTCACCACACGTCTCCAGCAATGTTTACACATAGAGAATGTTTTATTTACGGCTTTTTCTTCTTTCTCCGTCACTGCTGCAGTTGATGCTGAATTAACTCATTTAGGCCTAGAATTATTGAATGCTTTAACTGTTGAAAAAAATAGCAGATATACAAGCTCACAGCTATCTATCTAACTAAGAATTTGCTTCTGGGGGGGTCCCTGGAACTCAATATTTTGAAATGGGGGTCCATAGCCAAATACATATCATTTTGGGGGTCCTTGACATGAAAAAGTTTGAGCACCATTGACATAGTAGTCTCTCAAGAACAGAGTAACTGAGCTCCAGTTAACTCATTAACTGCCAAAAACGTGAATCCCTTAAAAATCCCGTTGTACCACCCTGCCACGCCCGTGAATCCCGTGAATAAAAAAAAAAAAAAAAAAAAAAATCTTTTTTTTTTTTTTTTTCAAAAATTTTTTTTTGGACCCCAAAAACGTTAGTAGGCATGATAGCGATCGCGAAATTGCTTGTTTAACCCCCATACAACCCCCATACAACTCAGGTAGCAGACCTCCAAGCTCACAACAGTGTAAAACATAATGGCTGCTATCTCATGAATGCCTGAACGGATTTCCATTCGGATTTTTTTTTTTTGAAAGCTGTGAGCAATGTGGACACACGTGGTGCATTATCTAGGCATGGGTGTGCATGATCCGTGCACTATGAATTACATGGAAGTCTATGGAGACGAATGGCAGTTAAAGAGTACGAAGGTATTGTTAAATGGCAGCATATGAGTTAAGTGAAAAGGACCTTTTCTTTGACGATGGCTGCCCAGATTGCTGACATAGAAACATTTTTTTTTTTCAAACAAAAACCTTAGAAGGATTCAAAAGACACTTATGGAATCAGGTCAATTTCAAATGTTCACGATTTTTCAAAAATAGCAGATCTACAAGCTCACGGCGCGGCACTCGGTGCCGCGCTGTGAGCTTGTATATCTGCTATTTTTCAATAGTTAAAGCATAACATAATGATACACAATAATGTGTGCCCGTTCTGAATGAATTAACTGCGGTTCTCTGACAGCAGACTCACAATCACTCTAATTGTGTGGGTTGGGAAGTCTCCAAGCTGCCATTAACACTTTGCTTGAACCAAACGTCGCTCTCATATGCAGATGTTTGGACATGTTTGATATGTTTGTGTCGTTCCGTTGCTGCTACGGTATTGAAACTGCTTTGTTTGTGTTTGCCTCTCTGTGCTGTGTTGACGTGTTCTTTTTTTCTCCTGCTATTTCTTCACTGTTCACTTTCTTTTGCTCCTTTCGCTCTTATCTTCTCCTTCATTCGTGTTACTTCCTTCTTCATTAACAATTGGCATATGCAAGGAGTCGAGATGACCTGTGATAGGACCCCATATGTAGCCTATTTGAATGTTGCTAGCCTTCCACTCCCTCCCTCCCTTCCAGTGTTGATTTGAGCAAATTTTGAATTAGTTTTAGGGTTAGGGTTAGGGTAATTTTAGTCACCTGAAAAGAAAAAACAGTCGACTAAATATATGATTTTAGGCGACTAAATCTATAGTTGATTTAGTCAACTGCAGAATTGTATTTTGGCAGGCCTTGATGGCATCGTAATGGCGTCTGCGACGTGTTGTGAGCTTGTAGATCTGCTCTTTTCAGCATGCAACGCCTGAGAGCAACCAAACATAAAATGCCTCTTCTCCACCCCTAACGTTTTAGTCTAGTTTTTATTTTGTTGACGAAATTGTCAATATATTTAGTCTTAGTTTTAGTCATCACAGCTTAGTTTTTATTTCGTTTTTATCGTCAGTGAAAAAAACAAACAAAAATTTTCCGTCATAGTTTTAGTCGACAAAATCAACACTGACTCACTCCCTCCCTTTCTCACTTCCAGTTGCTCCCCATTCCACTCATGTGTCATTAAGAACATTTAGAGACGAGCCGAGCTGCATATCCAGTACCACTTAAACCCCCTATAACTGATAAAAGGCACTTAATATACATACTTGATACAGTCTTTTTTTCACTCTATCAAATGTCTTTGCCAAAAAATAGCCGATCTACAAGCTCACAATCCGTCGCGTTGTGAGCTTGTAGACCTGCTATTTTTAGGCTATAATGTTCCGCCCCAGGATAATCTATTTTGATTAATCGCGATAATATCGTAAATCAAAATTTTCATATCATCGTCCCATCCCTATAGTACATAACGTCACTTGGCAGGTGGAAACCATTTAATGTCCAAAAAAACATTACTCAAGAGATACAGGGTTTCTGCCCGGCGACAGAGACGATAAACATCATTGATAGACGGTCCAGTCACATGGGTCAAGCTGCACAAGGCTGTTGTGATGCTGCTGGAGTTTGCCCTGGTGACCCTAGCATGCAGGTTACTCATTAAACCCTCCGGCCCTAAACGCGGCCTCACAGCCAGGGATGTCGCACCACATTCTGGGCCCTGGGTGCAAGGATTCACTCACATTTTGTGCTTTTAACTATTGAAAAACAGCAGGTATACAAGCTCACAGCGAGCTTGTAGATCTGCTATTTTTGAAAAATAGAGAACATTTGTGCAAGTTTGAATGTTTCAAATCCTTCTAAGGTTTTTTGAAATAACCTATGTTTCTATGTCAGTGGTGCTTGAATCTTTTCATGTGAAAGACCCCCAAAATGATATGTATTTGGCCACGGACCCCCATCTCAAAATATTTAGTTCCAGGGACCCCCCCGGAAGCGTTACAAATGTTCGCTTAAAAAATACGTACATTCCAAGATTCGCACACATTTTCACGACTTTTCAAAAACAGCAGATCTGCAAGCTCGCAGCGCGGCAATAGCTAAAATAATTAAAGCCCCTCCACCTTGGGCCCTAAGTCTCACTTTCCCCCCCTTGTGACGCCCCTGCTCACAGTCAGACAACATCGCCGCCGCTATCACAAGCAGACCTGCTTGGAGAGATAGACCACGGGGTGTTCGAACGCACGGGGAACACGCAAAGGCAGAATGGGAGAAAGTCGATCGGTAGCCGCCGAACGACCAAAGCACAAAGGGAGACGCAAAGAGGCGGAGTGGTGATTAAACGTTTTAAGGAAGGAGACGTGGCGTGGAGCGGCGTGATCTGCAAGTGGGGCTCTGGACCTTTGGACCGTGGGGTGTTGTTTGGTGTTTTTGGGTGGCGTGGGGAGGGTTGAGGGTTGTGGGTTGTGGCGTCTTCAACGGCGGGTGAATTTGGCTGGGAAATGGAGAGAGGTCACTCTGTAAAGGTCAGTAGAAGCTGCTGCCGTTACTGTTATTGTTTGCTTTTCATTACGGATCACTATTGTCCGTCTTATTCACGTTGTTTTTAGTAACATTAGTCAAGTCTCCTTTACGGCCTCCGTTACTTTATGCTTGATATTTCTTTCCTGTTTTCCGCGGTTGTGGTTTATTTATTTTTTGTTACCCAAGTAAAGATCCCCAGGTTTCTGATTTGACACCCCAGGGTCTATATGTCTCATAGAAGAATAGGAAGACCCACCTCCATCCACTGCAGCTGTTAGTTATATTGTGTTACTACATGGCTTGGTTGAATGATAGATTCTGATTGGTTAATCAGATTTTTCAATAGAGGGTGAATGTGAATGGCATATCGAGTAGCAAAGTGAGTTTAACGTCATTTAATGTCGTTTAATACAATCAGACAGAACCTTTCTGTTTGGATGTGTGGGCTTTTAATTACACTTTTGAGTTATTTGTATTATCCAATTTACAATACTTTTACTTCTACTCCACTACATCTCAGATCCAAATATGGTACTTTTACTCCACTACATGTATTAGAAAACTTCAGTTACTAGTTACTTTGCAGATATAAATTATACTATTATAAAACACACATTAACCACTTAAGCCCTATTTTATACCTTGGCTATTTGAAAATATCGCGATAGTGAGCTTGTAGATCTGCTATCTTCAAACATTTTGTACTTTTCTTTTGGTACTTTGAGTACTTTTTCCACCACTGCACTCAGTAGGCGTTCCCGCATAACTTCCGGGATGATGTCACGTGCATACTAGGGCATTCACCAAATATTCTAATATTCGAAGAGGCGTTGTGAGCATGTAGATCGGCTATTTTCACAATGTTCGCCTCTTGCTTACTTAACCCATTTAGGCCTAGAATTATTGACTGCTTTAACCAGTGAAAAATAGCAGATATACAAGCTCACAGCGCGGCACCGAGTGCCGCGCTGCGAGCTTGTAGATCTGCTATTTTTGAAAAAGTCGTGAAAATGTGTGCAAATCTTTGAATATGTGTATTTTCAAAGCGAACGTTTGTAACTCAAATTTTGCTTCTGGGTGGTCCCTGGAACTAGATATTTTGAATATGGGGGTCCGTGGCCAAATAAATATCATTTTGGGGGTCCTTCACATGAAAAGGTTTGAGAACCACTGACATAGTAGTCTCTCAAGAACAGACTAACTGAGCTCCAGTTAAGTGAAAAGGACCTTTTCTTTGACGATGGCTGGCCAGATTGCTGACATAGAAACATAGGTTTTTCAAATAACTTTAGAAGGATTCAAAAGACACTTATGTAATCGGGTCAAAAATCTAATTTTCACGATTTTTCAAAAATAGCAGATCTACAAGCTCGCAGCGCGGCACTCGGTGCCGCGCTGTGAGCTTGTATATCTGCTATTTTTCAATAGTTAAAGCATAAAATATTGCGTCATAATGTGTTCAGGCCTAAATGGGTTAATATTTGACAGTTTGGCCAGGCCAGTCCTGTCGAATATTCGACTATTCGAATACTTTGAGGTCGAATACTAAAAATCACTATTCGTGAATGCCCTAGTGCATACCCTCTGTAAAGACCGCCGCTATCAATAACAGGCCACTGCAGAGCAGACAACTCACCTGAATAAACCAATTAATTAATCAATCCGCAGTGCTTGGGGTCTTCTCCCTATTCAACAAGGCCAGCCATGTAAACAAACACACAAAATGTCATTTCACAGCAAAACAGTACAACGAGTACCAAAACTTGATTGGGAAAACATTTGAGGTGATGATGAATATAGGCAATGCGGTGACATAATACTGATTAATATTTGATCAACATTTCCTACTGGAGACTTTGTTGAGCTGGACACACCTGGCATAATCAAATAGAATTGCTGTCTTTTCCGTAAGCCAAGGGTCTTCTTCAACAGGGGGTCCGGGACCCCCAGAGGGGGTCCTCAGAGTTACTACAGGGGGTCCTCCAAATCTTTGTATGATAGAAACCTTTTTTTTCTCCTTTTTTTATATTAACCACGTCCATATTCTGAGAACTTAGCCAAACATAGCAGATCTACAAGCTCGCAGCACGGCACTCGTGCTGTGAGCTTGTAGATCTACTATTTTGTAACAGTTCAAGCATGAAATAATAGTTAAAGTCGTGACACAGATATGCGTACCGGGTCTGGGTTAACACACTACTTCTCACACAGATTGGCTAAAAAGTTCATTAGAACAAGTTCAGGGTTGCAGCTTTAAACTCAGCGACTGAGAGTGGATGCTCTTGGGTCCATTTGGTTACGTTTACACTCCCAGAGCTGAATCAACACTGAGGATTTTCTCTTTGTTTGTTGTGATTGCTGCAGCCACTCTACATAAGTGATTGGCAAACTCAAGTATAGTGTGTTTTGCGGGGGTGCTGCTTTGAGTTATAGTGTGTGACGTTTGTGTGTGTGTGTGTGTGTGCGTGTGTGCGTGTGTGCGTGCGTGCGTGCATTAGATAAGGGTTTTCCACAGTTCATGGCCGTGTCGTTATTGTGTGCCAACGCACGGTTTATGGTGGAGTTTGTTTTGATGGACAGAGAGAGAGAGAGAGAGAGAGAGAGAGAGAGAGAGAGAGAGAGAGAGAGAGAGAGAGACTGAGACATCCTGTTCTGTTTATGCCATACATACAATATCACCACATCTGAGAGAGATAGATAAAGAGAGAGAGAGAGAGAGAGAGAGAGAGAGAGATGTGGTATATCGTCGTTGTCGGGTGGAAATCTCGTATCTCCAAAGTTTCAAATTTGTATGTCTTTTTCACAAAGCAAAGCCCTGCTTCATCGTACAAGGCCGTCGCACAAAGGTAGTGAAAACAGCAGATCTACAAGCGCACCGAGGCGTTGTGTGCTTGTAGATCGGCTGTTTTCACTAGTTTAAATCGTTTTTAAAATGATAAATGCAAAACGAATGGTTTTGGACATACAAGGTTTCCACCTGACGATATAGTATATCGCCGTTGCGTCACAGATAAGGTCCGTTGGTGATATATGTTTGGACTCCATATACCATGACCATGTGTTATTGCTTTTATAAAATGTTCTCAATATGTGGCTAAATGAAAACCATAGACATGTATCCCAAATTACAACAAGCTTCACGATCAGAGCAATTTCTACGAGAACATTGTCAAGAACGTTGATATAACGTCTTATTGTGTGGCTCTTGTCCATTGAAGTCTCTGTTTTTTTCAACCCTTTTCAAAACCAACGTCCATTATTTATTCGGCATTGGAGCCACAGACCGCCGTTACCCTCTCAGACCCAAGACGTAGAATATATATGTGTTATCGTTGGCTAAGGTCTTGTCCACAATTCACAATGCTGTATTGCTGTGTTGCCATAGGAGAGACAACAGGCACATGTTGATCAAAATAACAATTCTTCCACATGGCAGTCACAATTATTACATACTCGTCTAATCGCGATTATTTTTCATAATCGTCATAATCGTTTCCATGTTGAAAAATGTTCATATATTTGAAAAAAAAAGTCAAAAATAGTGGAAATAGCAGACAACGCGTTGCATCGCAACATGTGAGCTTGTAGATCTGCTATTTCCACTATCAATGTTCTTTTTTAAGTATAAAGTTGTCAAATATGTCAGTCATTTCTTTGTATATTTAGGTCAGGGGTCTTCAACGTTTTCAGGCCAAGGACCCCTTTGTTGAGAAAGAGATGAAGCAGGGACCCCCACAACCTTTTCATAGATTCCATATAGTTGCATTGTTTGACAGCACAATCATCAGTGTATTTTGGATTCATGTCAATTTGTGTTTTCAGATATTTAACCACTTGAACCATCAATACTTAATAAACTTGACCTTTCACTCTGTACTTAGTCTGCTCTTTTCCCCCTCTACACCAAAGCTCTTTGGTGTAGAGGTGTTGTGAGCTTGTAGATCGTCTATTTTCGGCTAAAGTTCTCTGAATATGAACGCTATAGGGTTTAAGTGGTTAATATAAAAAAGGAGAACAAATTGGAGGACCCCCTGTCGTAACTCTGAGGACCCCTTAGGGGTCCCGGACCCCCTGTTGAAGACCGCGGATTTAGGTTATGTGTCATATCTGCCGTGGTTACCACAACTCTAATGTCATTTAGCTGGTTGACCACCTGGAACCCCTCAAGGACCACCGGTGGTCCCCGGACCACTGGTTGAGGTTGAGAACCACTGGGCTTATACTCCATCTTATGGAAAAGGTGGGAGGGGAAAGAGGGGGTCCCTGTCTTGCTCAGGGACACGTAGACAAGGGCGGGGCCGGGAACTGGACGGCAACCTTCTGATTTACCAGACTCTCTCTCTCTCTCTCTCTCTCTCTCTCTCTCTCTCTCTCTCTCTCTCTCTCTCCACTAATAAACTAGGGGCCGTTATCTCCCTGTTATCTTGAGCGAGCGGCCAGCACCGAGTGCCGCGCTGCGAGCTTGTAGATCTGCTATTTTGAAAAATTGTGAAAGTCTTTGGATATTTCAAATCCTTCTAAGGGTTTTTGAAAAACCTATGTTTCTATGTCAGTGGTGATCAAAATGTTCATGTCAAGGACCCCCAAAATGATATGTATTTGGCCACGGACCCCCATCTCAAAATATTTAGTTCCAGGGACCCCCCAGAAGCAAAATTGTTGTTACAAATATTCACTTTAAAAATACATATATTGGGCCCTGGTAACTCAGTCACACTAATTTGTCTTAGGAATTCGACAAATGCAACAAAATATTATTGAACTCAAGTCTCCCTGGCGTGAGTAATCAATAGAAAATTTTGGGGGTGAACTACTCCTTTAACAACTTACCGTGAGCCCTGTTTTATACCTTGTCCTACGATGTTACATGTTGCAGTGGTGTTCAAGTGGTTAAACTGCCTCTGCTCTGCAGCTGTCCGCGCGCACGGTGCACGCACGTGTGGCACGCACACACAAAACACTTTGTGCTTGCTTCCTGGCTGAGAAACTACACGCATGAAAGATTCTGTTGACAACATTGTTGTTTTGACCATTGTTGTTTTGTTGACAACGAAACTGCTCAAATAACTGCATCAATGCAGTTATTTGAACAGTTTCATTATGGTGTGTTCATTGTATGCCACTAATAAGAGTGTAAGCCCAATAATACAGTGTAATAATATACACCAACACAGAGGAATAGCCATTTATTGTCACAGTCACATTTCTGTTTACCTTTTGGGTTTTGTATACAAAATTGCACAGGGCAAGATCCATATTTCATAGGCTGTTATTACCTTCACATGAATGTATTAAAACTATTTTGTAGGCCTACCTATCATAATGGAAAAGTCATTCAACAGGGACACTTTATTTCATTTTCAGATGTTAACCTAATACGCTATGGGCAAAAACAAAGCCACGTTTCCATGCAATTCTTTTTTTGTGCTTCAGGGAGGGATGCACATGACTGACCAAAGTCAAAAATTGAAAAAATCCACTCAGATTTGTCTAGAGCAGCGGTTCTCAACCTTTTCAGGCCACAACCCCCAAAATAATCATATTTTAACTGGGGACCCCCCCCCCCCCACCCTGATGAGCACTAAGAGTAGAGCCAATACATTTTGTATGACGCGCTTCTATTGTGAAAATAGCAGATCTACATGCTCACAAAGCTTGTAGATAGGCTATTTTCACAATAGAAGCCTCTAATATGTGACAATTTGGCCAAAGTTTAATTGGTCATTTTAGAGACATTAAAAAGGCCTTAACCTGTCTGGTGCCAACCCCGAGTTTCCTGAGTTTGGGCCGTTTTTGAAAAAAATAAATCTTTTCTTTTTTTTCAAAAATGTTTTCTGGACCTAAAAAATGTATTAGGCATGATCGCAATCGCGAAATTGCATGTTTAACCCCCATACCAACCCCATCTTTCAAACATGGCAGCCATGTTTGTTTACATTTGAAGAAAACATAATGGCTGCTTTCTCATGAATGCCTGAACGGATTTCCAAGCAGATTTTTTTGTTTGAAAGCTGTGAACAGCGTGCACACTCGTGCATGATTAGGCATGGGCGTGCATGATCCGTGCACTATGAATTACATGGAAGTCTATGGAGACCATGGCAACTTGGACCTTCAAAGAGATTTAATTGATAGCAACATAAGTGTTAAACTGTCACTTTAGAAATGTGCATAAACCCTCTATACACTTAAACGTTATGTCGGTCCGTTTACTGTTGAGAGAGAAAACAATGTCCACATGCGTATGGCGCTCATGAGTTCCAAATGTCCAAGTGTCTACTCCACACAGTCACTGCACGAAAACCACCCGAAAACCTGTCAGGCCCAGCACATGTATGCACAGCACAACCTTTAGTGTTATTCCATCTAAACCACATGGACCCTTATGGGTCTGTAACTCCCCGGAGTTAAAATAACACTCCACAATTTTACAGTGCGGTCAGTGTTTATACATCAACGCAATGTACACCAAGTCACTCCTCTCTCTCTCTCTCTCTCTCTCTCTCTCTCTCTCTCTCTCTCTCAGTCTCTCTTTGTCTTTCTTTGTTCTCTTCTTCCTTCACACACACACGCGCACGCACACACACACACACACGCACACTCATTCTTTCAACTCTCACACTCTCCTACTCCTCGCTCGTCGCAGCCCTAAAAACCAAAGTTTTCATTTTGAATGCTAGGAATCCCTTCTCTGCCTCTCTCTCTCTCTCTCTCTCTGCTCTGCTATGCTGCTCTCCTTGCGAAGGGCCTCCCTTGACAAAATTTAAGGCCTCATGTACGGCTCTAAATGACAGCCTAACCCCCCCCAACCCCCCCCCCCCCCCCCCCCCCCAAACCCTCCACCCACCCACTCCTCCTCCTCCTTGTCCGGCTGCCAGCAGTACTAGCGGTCTCTCGGTTTTCATCCGTTGCCGAGAAAGCGGGGTCTAAAGTTCAGCGCCGCTACGCCTTGGTGGATCACGGCCCGACAGTGGAAACACATTGGGACAAGGTTTTCTAGAGAATACGCTTTATTATTTTTATTCTTTTCCTGACACACATTTCGCGCAGCGGTAGCTTCGCAGCAAAGTCAGAGAGACAAACCCAGGAACGATCTGGATGATGCAATCGTTGAAAAAAAGACGAAAAAAAAAAAGAAATGTTGATTAGATTCACAATCAAACAGTTATTGATTGATTGATTGACTGATTGAAAAATGTATTAGAAGTTTGCATTAGAAAAAAATACAGTTTCATGACAGCACAAATCACTGGTACAAGGTCTACTAAAAGGAGATCCTGGAAAGCCAAGGCTTATTTCCACAGGAACCACACTTTATGTATCTCATATAACATTGAAAGACAGACCGATAGAACATAGTACTTTATCTAGGATAACATCAATTTCAAAAGCAGAAAAAAACACATCAAATACAATGGCAAAAAAGCAGGGTGGGGGCTTAGTCTATTTACAAGTCACGAGTAGCAGCCGCCTGAAGGTGACTTTTCATACCGATTTTGAAGGAGGAGATTCAGAATCAGAATTGCAGCTTGGGTTTCGGTTCTAGGAAATGTGAGTTATAATTACAATACTCCGTACAGTGTGTGTGTGTGTGTGTGTGTGTGTGTGTGTGTGTGTGTGTGTGTGTGTGTGTGTGTGTGTGTGTGTGTGTGTGTGTGTGTGTGTGTGTGTGTGTGTGTGTGTGTACAGTGTGTGTGTTTTCAATAACATCCCAGTGGGGCACAACACAAGGTGATGCTTTCTCACTCTCCCTCTAATCTGATGAGCGTGGGGATAGCATTTCATGTGCTGGAACTTTTCAACTTCCCATGCCCACATTGTAGTTTCTGCCAGTGGTGTAAAGTAAATAAGTACATTTACTTAAGTACTGTACTTAATTACAATTTTGAGGTAATTGTACTTTACTTGAATGTTTCCAATTTCTAATACTTTTACTTCTACTCTACATCTCTACACTCTACACTACATCTCGGATCCAAATATTGTACTTTTACTCCACTACATTTATTTGAAAACTTTAGTTACTAGTTACTTTGCAGATATAACTTATGATATTATGACACATACATAAACCACTTTAGCCCTGTTGTATACCTTGGCTATTTGAAAATAGCCGATCTACAAGCTACGAGCTTGTAGATCTGCTATTTTCAAACCTTTTGTACTTTAAAATGTGGTACTTTAAGTACATTTTGATGCCAATACTTTTATACTTTTTACTCAAGTACAATTTGTATTCCAGACATTTACTTGTAATGGAGTATTTCTATATTGCAGTATTGATACGTTTACTTAAAGGAAAATTCCAGAATAAAACATATTAATCCTTAATCAGCCTTTTATCACGTCTGTACATACCTGGTATGATGGATTTTTATCATAGTCCTTCCAGTTTTTACTTCTCCTGGACTCCTCAGATCTCTCTCCCACAGCCAAAACGGCGGTCATTTGTGGTCCTCCAAAAGCGCTAATTTTCACCGCTGCAAAGTTACTTTTTTCTTCATAAATCTGCTATTTATAGTTCCAAGACAGCCAGTAATCCACTGTTTTATCGCGGGTTGAGGGAAATGGCCGTTGTTGACATGATCCCAATAGTACTCACAGAAGAAGAATGAAGTCTCGCGTCTCGCGTGATTACCGCGTTTCCTTTAGCTTTTTCTTTAGCGCAAAAGAAAGCTTTCTCCTGGAGTTATTACAGCCAGTATGTACACAACAAGGCATCGTGGTATATATATAAAAAATAAGAAAGCAGAAGAATATAATCTAGTTAGTCTATTGATCGCTAGAATCTAGTAATATGACTGAGAAGGATTCATAACAAAGCATTTTAACGGACTTCCTGTAGTCATAAGGTAATTCTATTACCTTTATTTATTTTATTTTTTCCTCAATACATTTCTTCAGGTAGGTAAAAATTACCTCATGACCACAGAAACGTGTCTTTCATGAGGTACTTTTTATCTAACGTTTATTTGGTGAGGCATTGCAGAATGTCTTGAGGAAAATACGATTATTTTGTGATTATATTGTAGCCTACATTGTTTACAAATAATAATACACGTCAAAGTTATTTTATAAGTAATTCCATAAATAAATAATAAATAAAATCGAAGAAATGTATTGAGGAAAAAATAAAATAAATAAAGGTAATAGAATTACCTTATGACTACAGGAAGTCCGTTAAAATGCTTTGTTATGAATCCTTCTCAGTCATATTACTAGATTCTAGCGATCAATAGACTAACTAGATTATATTCTTCTGCTTTCTTATTTTTTATATATATACCACGATGCCTTGTTGTGTACATACTGGCTGTAATAACTCCAGGAGAAAGCTTTCTTTTGCGCTAAAGAAAAAGCTAAAGGAAACGCGGTAATCACGCGAGACGCGAGACTTCATTCTTCTTCTGTGAGTACTATTGGGATCATGTCAACAACGGCCATTTCCCTCAACCCGCGATAAAACAGTGGATTACTGGCTCTCTTGGAACTATAAATAGCAGATTTATGAAGAAAAAAGTAACTTTGCAGCGGTGAAAATTAGCGCTTTTGGAGAACCACAATTGACCGCCGTTTTGGCTGTGGGAGAGAGATCTGAGGAGTCCAGGAGAAGTAAAAACTGGAAGGACTATGATAAAAATCCATCATACCAGGTATGTACAGACGTGATAAAAGGCTGATTAAGGATTAATATGTTTTATTCTGGAATTTTCCTTTAAAGGGGAAGACCATCCATTTTCAATATTGAACTATGTCATTAACATACCTAAACATATACATAAAAAATTGTTCCCCCTCTACTGTGTTGCCTAGAACTGGAGGATTGATTTTGGGGTTTGTATTGTAAAGTACAATGTGTGATGTCATCAAGTTGTAATTTGCTGTACAAACCCCAAAATCAATCCTCCAGTTCTAGGCAACACAGAAGAGGGGGGACTTTTTTTATTTTATTTCCACACAACTCCTCTAAGGTATATTAATGACATAGTTCAATATTGAAAATGGGTGGTCTTCCGACTCTTCCCCTTTAAGTAAGGAATATGGGTACTTTTTCCACCACTGTGCGCGCCTGTGTGTGCATGTGCTGCTGTAACGTGTGTGTGTGTGTGTGTGTGTGTGTGTGTGTGTGTGTGTGTGTGCGTGTGTGTGTGCGTGTGCTGCTGTAACTTGTGCTGTATGTGTGTGTATGTGTGTGTGTGTGTGTGTGTGTGTGTGTGCTTCTGTAACGTGTGTGTGCTGTGCTGTGTGTGTGTGTGCGGTACAGATAAAGCGTGCTGCTGACTAACAGTATCCAGATAAAACACGTGTTGTGTCTTTGTGTGTGTTTGTAGATCTGAGAGAAAGATGAGGGCGAGCATGTCAGTAACAAGACTATATTTAGCCCCGATGCAAAGAAAGCTGTAGCAGTGCGGAGTACTCCAAGCAGGGGCGTCGCACCAAACTCTGGGCCCTGGGTGCAAGGACTCACTGCGTTGTCTTGTGCTTTAACCATTGAAAAATAGCAGATCTACAAGCTCACAGCGCGGCACTCGAGCTTGTATATCTGCTATTTTTCAATAGCTAAAGTATAACCTAATGAAGGCCCCTCCACATTGGGCCCTAGTAACTCAGTCCCACTTTCCCCCCCCTTGTGACGCCCCTGACTCAAAGCACAGCATGTTGTCAAGATGTTTGACAGAGATAGGGGCTGTACTACTGGCCTTTCAGTATGAGAGCCTGTAGATACGTTTATTGATGTTTTTAACGTGTGTGTACGTGTGTGTGCGTGCGTCGTCAGAGGAATAGTGTGTGCGATGTGAATTCATTTGTCAGTGTTTGTTTGAGGAGAAGCATGCTATTATGAGAATTCTTTCCGAATGACAATTGTTTATTTGTCGTGTTTTCACCAGGAATTTGCTGCACGCACACACACACACACACACACACACACACACACACACACACACACACACACACACACACACACACACACACACGCACACACACACTTGAAATATTGTGGAATATTTCTTGACAGCAAAAATGTATACATTCTCCACAGTCGGGGGCATTCACGGGACAGACTAAATGCCCCCATTGGCATTGGATGTTAGGGGCTTTGTACGCCCAGGTGTTTTTTTCCTAAGCTTTTTCCCACGTTTTTAATTGTTTTAAAATGAGAGTGCTGTGTATTTACACTCTGCTGGAAACGCAGCTGTGAGTTTATTCTGTGTTGAGCTGTGCATGTCTCGTCTGGTCGCGGAGAGTTGAAAAATGTTCAACTTTATTCAATTTTTTTCAACATTCAACTCATTCGCTGCTTTTTTTAAAAATCTCTTTGTAGTTCCAGGATGCCCCCAGTCTCCATAGACTTCCATGTAATTCATACTGCACAGATCATGCACACCCATGACTAGATCATGCACCACGTGTGTGCACGCTGTTCACAGCTTTCAAACCAAAAAAAATCCGCTTGGAAATCCGTTCAGGCATTCATGATATAGTAGCCATTATGTTTTCTTCACATGTAAACAAACATGGCTTTCCTGTTTGAAAGATGGGGTTGGTATGGGGGTTAAACGTGCAATTTCGCCATCGCGCCTAGTACATTTTTGGACGTCCAAAAAACTATTTTTTCAAAAACTGGAAACTCGTGGCAAAGCATTGAATGAGTTAAACGGTACCAAATAAGGTATGCAAGGGCATAAATTAAAGTATGAATGCAGATTGCGGACCATATTGAGTTCTATCAGAGCTGATGGAAATTGACTCGCGTTAGTCTGTGAAACACCTTGACCTTGAGAAACCCAGGCAGTGATTTAAGCTTTCTGAGCAGCGGTGCAGCCGGTCAGCCCGCCTGCACATTCTGTCGGTCGCTCCTCACCTTTTGATGTGTGCTGATTTACCACCAGTTACCAGACTTGCACAGAAACCACTGCAACATCTGTTGAAATCCGCCCCGGAACGCTTAAACTTTTACAATTTACAATGTAAGCACTTAGTGGACGCTCTCGTCCCAGGGCGACTTGTAAAGTGTGAGATTAGAATAAACGCAGTGAAACCCCTATAGTCAACAAAATGACACTGTAAATGGTCACGTAAGTACAGTGCAAAAAAAAAAGAAAAACAGGAATTGGGTTGCGGGGCTAATTAATGCACATTTAAAGGACAACTTTAGTTTTTTACAACAAGATACCCAAGATACAACGCAACCTTTCATGGTTGGATGTGACTTATGGGGGCTAGAAGTGTTACTGTAAATAGCAACAAAGAAACTGCTGGCTTATTGTGTCTAAAAAGACATATTTAGCCACTTGTACACATGCCCCCATGCGTACGCATGCCCCACATTTTAGCACGGTAAACACAATAAAACGATAGAACGAAGCGAATGAAAACATTTTAACACTTACCTTTTCTTTTCCCTAATTACAATCTAAAATATGAACCCTTGTTGTAAAAAAAACAAAGTTGTCCTTTAAATGTCGACGTGACGTGGGCCAACGTTTCTTTTTTAGGCTAAAATAGGTTGTCGAAGGACACGCTACTTTTTTTTGCCAAGAGCGCATACTGTAAATGAAGCTCTAAAATTCCTGTTTTCATTGCACCCTTAAGGGTCCATTTTGGTTCCATGTTGTGCTCTTTTTGTGAGCTGACATTAACACTAAGGATGTGATTGTGTGTGTACTAGTAGGCTGGCTGGGCAGCTCGTACTACAGTACAGGAGTGTACAGTAATTTGTGGCGTTAGCTTGGCTGTCAGCAGTAGAGCCGTGAGGCCCACTGAAAGGCAGCTGGGTTGTAAAAAGTAGGCCATGCCCCCCGATGCGTCGCCTATAGACTCAACCCCTTCTATATCGGAATCTGCTCCATTTCCTACGGCGTAGTGTGGGGTTCTCCTTTTGGTACGGGCGGCCGGGCCCCGTGGAGGATTGAAAAAAAAAAAAAAACTGTCCCGGGCAAACCGTTGTGAGGACATCCAGAGGAGGAAACAGGGGCGTCAATTGGGTATGGCAGGGGTATGATATATATATAGATAGATAGATAGATAGATAGATAGATAGATAGATACCTTTATTATCCCAATCAGTTGCCCAGAGGCAGCACAGCAGTATAAGGTTATTTACAAAGTTACAGAGAAGTTAGAAAAAGATAAAAGAAAAACAAGAATGCAGAAATATGCAGCTGCCATACCCTGGGTCCAGGGGGGAGAATAAAAGTTACTTTTAAAATATAAATCCATGAATGTCTCTTTGTCTATCTGTGCTGGTTATGTTATTACATTACATTAAAATAACTTTAAAATGTAACAACATGGTCACTTTAACAAGCTGGTATTATAATTATATTCTCCACACTTGTATTCTCCTCATCTTGACAAGATGGTATATTCCCAGATTCCGCAGGTCAGCTGCACAGGTGCAATGCATTATTGTTTGTGGCACGTTTACTATTTTATGCCAAGTTTAGCTGCACTTGAACAAACCGTAGAAACGGTGGAAAAATAGAATGTACTTCTTAAAATAAATGTATCGTTCCTGTTGCTAAGGTATGGCAACATGACTGGTGGCGCGCGTGCAAGACACCAGTCATGTTGCCATACCTTTGCTTTTTTCTGAACTGACGCCACTGGGAGGAAAGGTTTCGGGCGACCGGGGTGGGGTTGAGGAGACACGAGGGGAGGAGGGGAAGGGGTGTAAAGAATTGGTTCCAGAGAGAGAGAGAGAGAGAGAGAGAGGGAGAGAGGGAGAGAGAGAGAGGGAGAGAGAGAGAGAGAGAGAGAGAGAGAGAGTGAGAGAGAGAGAGAGACCCTGGAATGGTTTAGCCATTGGCATTCATGTGGGGAAAAATACAGTTCCATATGTTAGGGTTGTTTCACAGCGATGGAGGAAGTACTTCTCGGACGTTTTAGAAGTACAAATGTTATTGGCATCAAAGGATACTCTTGGAGTAGCAATTGTACAAGTACTCGTTATGCAGAATGTTAGCCTTCCACAGTAATGTTATTGGATTGTAATTAGCGACGTGCTAAATGTGTTCATCTCTTTATCACATTTAGGCCTAGAATTATTGAATGCTTTAACTATTGAAAAATGGCAGATATACAAGCTCACTGCGAGCTTGTAGATCTGCTATTTTTTAAATGTTGTGAAAATGTGTGCAAATCTTTGAATATATGTCTTTTTAAAGCGAACACTCTTGTAACTCAAATTTTGCTTCTGGGGGTCCCTGGAACTAAATATTTTGAGACGTTGCCAAATACATGTCATTTTGGGGGTCCTTCACATGAAAAGGTTTGTGCACCACTGACATAGAAACACAGGTTTTAAAAAAACCTTAAAAGGATTTACAAGACACTTATAGAATCGGGTCAAAATATTCAAAGACGTGCACACATTTTCACAATCTTTCAAAAATAGCAGATCTACAAGCTCGCAGCGCACTGTAGTACCCATGGTTCTACATCATTTCAAATGGTGAATAACCCAGTGGCACATAAGGAATCTTAAACCACCATTAGGCTACTGTACACAGTAACATTTTCAGAGGTAACAACACTCTGGATTTTACTGTGTGAGGTTTGTGTACTTTCCTCGTTCTCAAATGAACAAGCGGTCATGCTATTTGCTGAGAGATCGTATGTATGGAATGTAAGCCTATAACGTTAAGAATTCCACTCTCTATTAAGTAAGCAGCAGTGTGTGTGTGTGTGTGTGTGTGTGTGTGTGTGTGTGTGTGTGTGTGTGTGTGTGTGTGTGTGTGTGTGTGTGTGTGTGTGTGTGTGTGTGTGCGCGTGTGCGTGTGCGTGCGTGTGTGCACGTGCGTGCGTCTGTGTCAACATAACTGAATGTTTTTGAGTGGGAACTTTCTCCTTTCTCTCCGAGCATGTTTTGGACGTACCGTATGTGGGTTGTATTGATGGACATCATCATAGCTTCCAGTTCATACATTGTATTCATATTTAAAAGGCATGTGTCATATGCACATTCCATACATTGAAATATTCCATATTAAGTAGCCAAGGTAAGCCTTTCGTGGGAAGCGTTGGTTTCCTGAGACATGTGGCCCATAGGTCAGCACTCTCCTGTTTCCTTAGCATGAGGCAGCTTGATATACAAGCGCACCCCTAGGACATGATGCTATGTCGCGGGCACTTACCCCCTGATCCACCCCTTGATGCTGAGTGCCGACGCGCAGGCTTTCCGAACTCTAATTCGGGGAAATGCTTTTCAGAAGATGCGGGTGACGATGTTGTAGTTGAACTGGACCTTTCGGAAGAAAAGTTTGGTGGTCGGAGACAGCATGGACAGGTCTTGAAGTTAAGGCATAAGAGCTGGTACTTAAGACAATCAAAATACAGCCCTATAGACTCTTGACAGATATAATAAAAAGCCTGTTTTTTTTTTTTTTTTTTTTTTGCTTCCTCTTCATTCAGAAGTATGATATCAGTAAATAAACCTGTATAGCGCTAGAGTGTAAATGGGAGTAGACGTTTATCCGGAGAAAACACTGAACATTGATGATGTTTGACAGTTACTGGTTATAGATAATAAAAACACGGATAACTCCCCATGACGCTTTATTCACAACTCTCTCTCTCTCTCTCTCCCACACACAGGGGCGTCACAAGGGGTGGGAAAGTGGGACTGAGTTACTGGGGCCCAAGGAGGAGGGGCCTGTCTTTAGCTATTGAAAAATGGCAGATATACAAGCTCACAGTGCGGCACCGAGTGCTGCACTGTGAGCTTGTAGATCTGCTATTTTTTAAATCGTGAAAATGTGTGCAAATCTTTGAATATATGTTCTTTTTAAGCGTTCATTTGTAACTCAAATTTTGCTTCCGGGGGGTCCCTGGAACTAAACATTTTGAGATGGGGGTCCGTGGCCAAATGCATATCATTTTGGGGGTCCTTCACATGAAAAGGTTTGAGCACCACTGACTTAGAAACATAAGTTTTTCAAAAAACCTTAGAAGGATTTGTAATATTCAGACTGCACAAATTTTCACGAATCTTCAAAAATAGCAGATCTACATATCTGCTAGTTAAAGCATAAAATGTGAGTGGATCCTTGTACCCAGGGCCCAGGATTTGGTGCGGCACCCCTGCCCACACACACACACACACACACACACACACACACACACACACACACACACACACACACACACACACACACACACACACACACACACACACGCACACACTGAGCCTATACAGTACAATGCATGTCTGTCACGCAGCATGACACTGGTTCCTCCTATACACAATAAACCCTCCCCACCACACACACACACACAGGTCCATTTGTACACTGTCCGAGCTAAAGAACTTACTTTAGTGAATAAAAGGCTATTGTGAGCCATCTGCATGGCAGAGTATGTTCATACAATGTAACCAGCACAACATCTGCTCTTCCCTCCCAGACGTTTACACCCATGGTGTCAGGCAAGTGGGGATGGGACGATAAGCGATATTATCGTTTATCGCAGGGGTCTTCAACAGGGGGTCCGCGACCCCTAGGGGGTCCGCGGAGGTACTGCAGGGGGTCCGTGAAATTATTGCTTAAAAAAAAAGATTTCAAAAAATGTTTTTTTGTTTTTTTACATTTATGTTAAAAAAATAATCATGATTCTATCCATTTTGAATAGCTTGAATACATGATTACTATGCAATTGACAGACTGTTGATATTATTGACATTGGTTCTCAGTTAATAAGTAGTATAGAAATGGTAGTGGTACGGCCCACCCTGCTCGCTGTAACTTGTACATATTTAAAATAAAAAATATGTCGTAGCCCCGACCCCCCCACCCTACGAGGTGGTAGGGTAGGGGGTCCCTGCTCCATCTTCCCATCAGTTTGGGGGTCCCCGGCCTGAAAACGTTGAAGACCCCTGGTTTATCGTGATAATAAAAACACTCGCGATAATCGTATAGTGGACATTTAATTTATCGTGATATCGTCCTCCGTCGTGCACTGGGATCAATTCAGCTTTTATTGGCCGAGCTGCATATCCGGTACCACTTAAACCCTCTATTATTGGTAAAAGGTACTTATAATTAGGGTTGGGACCCGGAACCGGTTCTTTCGGGTACCCGGTTCCGAAATTGAAGAACCAGAGCCGGTTCCATCATATTTTTATGACCGGTTCCTATAACAGTTCCTGGAATTTCTCATGAGCGTTCATTTGGCTCAGCTGTGTGCATTGCAAGCGACTGTGGTGACGTTGTGTGAGTGAGGTGGATACGCCCACTCAGAGCAGACTCTACGCCCACTGAACAGTGGGCGTAGGGGACGCTAGCCCACTGCTAGCGTCCTTCGAAACAGACGGAGCTAACGTTAGCGCAGAAGCAAATCTACTCACGAGTGTGGTTGCACTTTACAAGAGAGGGGAAAAAAGCATGCAAAGTGTCTTTGCATGCTTTTTGGATGGATTTTGATTAACGCGATAATATCGTAAATCACAATTTCTTTTGTCACAATAATCATGATATGACATTTTCATATCGTCCCATCCCTTTCAGGCATTGGTGTACAGTAACTACAGTAAGTACTGTACTTAAGTACACTTTGGAGGTATTTGTACTTTACTTGATTGTTTCCAATTTCCAATACTTTTACTCCACTACATCTCAGATCTAAATATTGTACTTTTACTCCACTACATTTATTTGAAAACTT
Source organism: Nannobrachium achirus (assembly GCF_963921795.1). Taxonomy (NCBI): domain Eukaryota; kingdom Metazoa; phylum Chordata; class Actinopteri; order Myctophiformes; family Myctophidae; genus Nannobrachium; species Nannobrachium achirus. Next base: position 65,179,054 of record NC_137818.1, read on the forward strand.
TAGTTACTAGTTACTTTGCAGATATAAATTATAATATTATAAAACATACATAAACCACTTTAGCCCTATTTTATAGCTATAAAAAAATAGCCGATCTACAAGCTCACATCGCGACGCGTTGTGAGCTTGTAGAGCTTCTATTTTCAAACTTTTTGTACTTATTGATGCCAATACTTTTATACTTTTACTCAATTACATTTTGAATTCCATTCTTCTACTGCAACAAAGTATTTCTATATTGCAGTATTGATACTTTTACTTAAGTCAAACAATTGAGTACTTGTTCCACCACTGGTGTCAGGCGGGACACCTACTGGCTGACAAGTAGTACTGCCTGAAGCGGTGGGAAAGGGGGAATTTGACTGAGTTACCAGGGCCCAAGGTGGAGGGACCTGGGATTATTTTATACTTTAACTATTGAAAAATAGCAGATATACAAGCTCACAGCGCAGCACCGAGTGCCACGCTGCCAGCTTGTAGATCTGCTATTTTTGAAGAGTCGTTTTTAAGCAAACATTTTTAACTCAAATTTTGCTTCTGGGGGGTCCCTGGAATAACATGTTTGGGGGTCCGTGGCCAAATACATATCATTTTGGGGGTCCTTCACATGAAAAAGTGTGAGCACCACTGACATAGAAACATAGATTTAAAAAAAAAAACCTTAGAAGGATTTGAAATATTAAAAGAAACAAATTTTCACGATTTTTCAAAAATAGCAGATGTACAAGCTCGCAGCGCGGCACTCGGTGCCGAGCTGTGAGCTTGTACATCTGCTATTTTTCAATAGTTAAAGCACAACATTTGAGTGAATCCTTGTACCCAGGGCCCAGAATGTGGTGCGTCACCCCTTGCCTCTGGTCTCCGGCAGCACTGCTGCTTACTGTAGATCAGTAAACAGTTCCATATGCAGTGCAGCAGTCCGTGCACATTGGATATTACATCTCTGAATGAGCGGCGCGTGCTCCCGAAGGCAAACTGCAAAGACAAATTGACTGCGAGACAGACACACAAAGGACAAGAGGACAATATGGATGTGTTCAACGAGGTGCGATGGGTTCTGCGGAGGATGCGTTTGTCACTCCACACAATGGCTTAAGCCCTGATTCATGCTTTGTCGCACGCCGAAAATATCCACAGGCTACATAAAGCACGAATGTATTTCGGCACACGGCCCGTTCCACTTCCAATAGCGTGCGTTGTGTGTATGAAACATGTTTTTGTGCGTGCTGCGTTTGCGTCCGTGGGTTTTTCGAATGCTATTCGCGTCACAGCTGCGTCGTGTATTGGAGAATGTCCCAGAAAGTGGATGTTTGATTTGATTACATCTGAATCAAGCTATTTATGTATATGCAGCGTTGCGAGCTTGTAGATCTGCTATTTTTGAAATGTCGTGAAAATGTGTGCAAATCTTTGAATATGTATCTTTTAAGCGAACATTTGTAACTCAGATTTTGCTTCTGGGGGGTCCCTGGAACTAAATATTTTGAGATGGGGGTCCGTGGCCAAATACATATCATTTTGGGGGACCTTCACGTGAAAAAGTTTGAGCACCACTGACATAGAAACATAGGTTTTTCAAAAAAACCTTAGAAGGATTTGAAATATTCAGACTTAGAAAGTATGTTTTTGTGCACATGCATTTGCGTCCATGGGTTTTTAGAATGTTATTCGCGTCACAGCTGCGTCGTGTATGGAGAATGTCCCAGAAAAGGGGAGGTTTGATTCGATTACATCTGAATCAAGCTATTTATGTGTTATTTTATTAACCGTTTTCCCTGAGAAAATAAATTTTCTTTGATGTCGAGCCAAATTCTAGGAGTTATTTTCTGTTTGTATATAATGTATGTGAAGTGTGTATATATATAGCATGAGAAGAGTACGCTTGCCCGAATTCCTCGTCTGACTTACAATGTAATTAAGCAGTTGTTTGGCCGTCCTGTGGCCCGCATGCATCAGTAACTTTTCACTTAGTCGTGTAGCTGCAGCTGCACTGGAATCAGGTTTATTTTAAAGGAAAGCTTCACCCAAGAAGTGACTTTACAGTATTCCTATCGTTTACTCACCTGGCAGGGGGGAGTGGGACTGAGTTACCAGGGCCCAAGGTGGAGGGGCCCTAATTATTTTATACTTTGGCTATTGAAAAATAGCAGATATACGAGCTCACAGCACGGCACCGAGTGCCGCGCTGTGAGCTTATATATCTGCTATTTTAGAAATGTTGTGAAAATGTGTGCAAATCTTTGAATACATGTAAACATTTTTACAGTAACTACAATTTTGCTTCTGGGGGGTCCCTGGAACTAAATATTTTGATATTTCGGGGGTCCTTCACGTGAAAAAGTTTGAGCACCACTGACATAGAAATATAGTTTTTTCAAAAAAGGATTTGAAATATTCAGACTTGCACAGATTTTCACGATTTTTCAAAAATGGCAGATCTACAAGCTCCTTCTACCCAGGGTCCAGAGTTTGGACCCTGGGTAGACCCCTGTCACCTGTTGATGTCTTTGGCTAATGGAGAAACATTGCTTAACGGTGAATGAAGACAAAGCTTGATGAATGGAATTAAGCAAAGACTGAATTTAACAACAGCGAAACTGTTATCAAAAACACGTCCATTAAGTCCAAAACACGGTACCGCTCACATTATTTCGAATCGCTGATAAAAGTTTCTGAAATATCACCACGGAAGAAGAAAATAAACTTTTAGAACACTTCCGGGCTAAACCGGCTCATGCACGAAAGATGCATGCTCATGAGCCGGTTTAGCTCAGGAGTTTTTTAAAAGTGTATTTTCTTTTTTTAGAAGATCACGTGATGCCTGAAGCAGAGGAGAAGTGGTCCTGCAGCCCGTTTTATTCATGAAAATAAGTTCTGGATTGCAGCTCAGCACTATGTGCAGGTGTTTTAAGTTCAGACGGGATTAAAGAGAGAGATGTGGCAGACAAGTGACAATGCTCATTGCCATGAGTACGCAGCTCGAGTTCACAACACAACCATAAAAACCAACCAAAGGAAAAAAGTAGACATCACGCAGCACGTCTGCCTCGCTAAATGTTTAATTTGTTGACAGAGTGGATGCGGCCCGCAGAGAGTGTCCAAAGCGACCGTGTGTGTTCACAGCTGAGGAGATGAGAGAGAGAGAGAGAGAGAGAGAGAGAGAGAGAGAGAGAGAGAGAGAGAGAGAGAGAGAGAGAGAGAGAGAGAGAGAGAGAGAGAGAGAGAGAGAGAGAGAGAGAGAGCAGTGGCGTCAGTTCAGAAAAAGCTAAGGTATGGCAACATGACTGGTGTCTTGCAAGGCACGCGTGCAAGACACCAGTCATGTTGCCATACCTTAGCATCAGGCACGCTACATTTATTTTAAGTACATTTTATTTTTCTCCCCGTTTCTACGGTTTCTTGGGCTGGATATGGCAGCCTGGAACGGTTGTTCAAGTGCAGCTAAACTTGGCATGTTAGTAAACGTACCACAATTAACAATAATGCATTGCACCTGTGCAGCTGACCTGCGGAACCTGGGAATATACCATGTTATCAAGATGGGGAGAATACAATTATAATACCTTGTTAACTCATACCCTGCCAAGCCCGAGGAACCCGAGAATTTCCCGATGTCCCACCCTGCCACGCCCGAGGAACCCGAGAATGGCCGCCATTTTGAAAAAGAAAATTTTTTTTCAAAAGTTTTTTTTTTTCAAAAATTTGTTTGGACCCCAAAAACGTTAGTAGGCATGATAGCGATCGCGAAATCGCATGTTTAACCCCCATAGCAACCCCATCTTTCAAGCATGGCAGCCATTTTTGTTTACATTATAGGAAAACATAGTGGCTGTTAACTCATGAATGCCTGAACGGATTTCCATTCTGATTTTTTTGTTTGAAAGCTGTGAGCAATGTGGACACACGTGGTGCATGATCTAGGCATGGGTGTGCATTATCCGTGCACTACTGATTACATGGAAGTCTATGGAGACTCATGGCAGGATTGGAGTACGAAGGTATTGTTAAATGGCAGCAGATGAGTTAAAGTGACCATTTTGTAAAATTTTGCATTTGTAGTTATTTTACTGTAATTTAACAACATAATAACCAGCACAGATAGACAAAAAGACATTCATGGATTTATATTTATAAAGTAACTTTTATTTCCCCCCCCCTGGACCCAATACCCCTGCCATACCCAATTGACGCCCCAGAGAGAGAGAGAGAGAGAGAGAGAGAGAACACGCAATGGGTGGCTAACGACAGTCACAAGGTTGTGGAGGGGGGGGGGTCGTTTAAGGGGGGGAGGGGGGGCACGGGGGATTCGGGGTGAGCGTTGCTCTGGCCTAGCGTGACCTCGCGGCAGAATTAGCCTACTTCATGTGTGAGCTCACCAACGTACACAGACAGGCTGCCGGAGGCCTGTCACAACCTTTCACTTCTTTTCCCCCGTCGACACGCGCACTCCCCTCGAGAACGCACGCACACACACTTTAGTGAGTGACTGACACATCACGACTAGGGATGCGGTATCGGTACTTGTGGTATTGGTACTCGCCCCGATACCGGGCAATTTTGCTGTACTCGTACTCGTCCGATATTGTTCGTGGCAGCGCCCGATACCACGGTGTGTTCCAATACAGGGCTTTTTGGTGTTTTCCGCAGCCGCCTCTCTCTCGGCTAAACTTGAAAAGAAAGTGAAATGTGTGGCAGTTGAGCCATGTTCTGGGAAAGCAATGCAATGTGTTACAGCCACAAAGTGAGCAACATCTGATGAGGGAAAAAAAAAAAAAAAACTTAATTTAAAGACGTTTTGTATTATTAATTGTACTCTGTATCGGTACTTGGTATCGGCAAGTACTCAAATGAAGTACTCGTAGTTGTACTCGGTCAGCAAAAAAAGTGGTATCGGGACATCCCTAATCACGACAACGCGGTAAAAGTCGGTGGTTTGTTTTGACCCTCCTGCTAGTAGAGGGCCCTTTTACCCGTCTGTAAAAAGTGCCCTCTCCAGACCATAAATGCAGTTTTTACTGCATTTATGCAAAGAAATGCAAATGCCCTCTCTTTCCATGCCATACCTGAAGGGAGCATTCAAGAGAATTGCCTTGTCCAAACTCTCCTGAACTTGAATGCAGCATCTTATGTTGAAATAATTGCCCTTTATGTGTAGAAATCCATGCCGTTACGCCACATCTCCAGAATTGACTTGCTTTGTTCAGTGTGGTATCAAGCACCCAAATAGCCGACCTCCAAGCTCTTGGCCCTTTTAAAAATGTCAGCTCCTGCCTCTCTAACATTCTCTGCACGCCTGTGTTCTTTCATAATGGTAGCTCCCTCTTGGCTCTTGTCTTTAAAGCTTGTCTTTTGGCCGCTGCTTCACCTCAGTAACGTTACTGTCATTTTCGTTATGATTTGGAAGATTACTTTCATTTGCACCGAGCGGTTGCTTTCATTTTTTTCCCTCCGTCTGAACCCTAATTTATGCTCTGTCACAACGAAGTATGAATCAGGCAATGGGATCCGGAGGATTAACGTTAACGTCATTACATCACTGGTCCGCTAATGCTTTTGGAGTCTGGTGTATTCCTCGAAGCGGGTTCCCCTTTAGATGTTGTTGACACGTTTCAGCCGGCAGCCCATATTTTCGACGCAGTTTCACGTTGAAAGCCGATATGCTCGTGGGAGTGCGCTAAAGCGGGGAGGGGGGAGAGCAACAGGATGAAAATATTCACAATTCCCGGCAAGTGTTCTAGCCTATCTCGTGGATGCCGTTTGATCATCACTATCAATGAGGGGCAGTTTGTTTTGCTGTAAAACACGCACGTTTGAACACACCATGAATAATGCATGTGTGTGTGCGTGCGTGTCACACAGCACCTTGCAATCACCAGTTCTACTTCACACATAGAGCCCTTTAATACAGTGCATTTACGGAGATTGTGGTGCGACTTTCCTCTTTCCACGTTCATTTCTTTCAACTCCTACTTTGGGGCTACCTATTTATTTATTATTTATTCACTGAGAGTTGTGAATACAGCACAGCAGCCATTTTGGAGAGAAGTTGGATGGTCTTCCCACTTCCTTCAAAGGTGTTAACAATGATACTAATGAAGGCTCTGTTCCATTTCATGTTGCACAGTGGTTCTCAAACCTTTTACGCCTGCATTTGGTTCCATTTGAACACTCTCAGGGTAACACCTTTTAACCCTCTAAGGCCCGCATTAAGAAATACTTGAAATAAAAAATTGAAAAAAATCAGATGGTGTTGTAGGAGTCCTATTAAGAGGAAAATGTAATGTTTTTTTCAAAAAAATGTTTTTGTAAGATTTTATAGCCATAAATCAAAAATCATAAATCATGCTCTAATTTACATATGGGGGATATTTTTCACAATAATAACATATGTACATGTTCTAGACATTCTAATGATCACCAAAAAAAATAGTACAGGCATTTTACTTATGTTTTTGTGAGGTATAGCTTCCATGAAAAAGTGAGATGTTGTTCGTCAAAACTCTGGAATTTCAGCGGGTGTGGCGGGTGTGAATGTCAGCCCCTGTGGGGGGTATTTATATGCAAATATTGTGGCCAATGGCATTGTAATACTAAACAATAGAATCCAATGGTGGTGTTTAGGTGGTAGGGGGAGCTAAAATAAAATGATTTAAACCTTTTTTTGGATAAAATACAAACGTTGTAATATTACAACCGTGGGCCTTAGAGGGTTAAGGGGTCATTTGAAACCCCCAAGGAAGCACAAGGATCCTGGACCCCCTGGTGTAGCAGAGTGTTTCCAGTGAGCCAACATGCACAATATCAGCACCCTGACTCTGTTTGAGCAGAATGGAACAGAGCCTTCATTCATATTATGGGTAACACCACCGAAGGAAGTGAGAAGGACCATCCAACTTCTCTCCAAAATGGCTGCTGTGCATAGAGCCTATTCTTTCACATCAAATGATTAAAATGAGGTAGTGACTTCTTAACTGGTAATATACTGTATCATAACCATCATAACTGAATGGAGGCCTATCTTCAGTTCAGGTTCAGGTTTAATGTTAAAATGGGTGTGTTTAGGATTGGTGTTAGTTCAGTTTTAAAAGCCATACTGTGTAAGATGCCCAACTAGTGGTCATTAGCCCTATAGCAAACCGCGGTCGCGTCCGCGTCTTTCGGACGTTTTTCGTACCTTCAGACCCCCGCGTCTGCCTCCACCTCGCTGAGATCTATCTTTTAAGGGGTCCCTTGTTCCTGTGCGTTCAGTAATTCCAGAGATACGGACTCCTTCACCCTGCCTGGTAGGCGAAATTACCTAGAGAAGGATGGTACAAACGGGCGACAACAAATATGGCTGCCATAGCGACCCCACTTCAAGATGCGCTGTGATTGGCCGGCAGTTGTATAACCCTCGCTGTGATTGGCCGGTAGTGTGATGACGCAATTTTGGCGCGAGATCCGGTCCACGGCAAGGATCTCAGTTTACATACAGAGAAGGCTTTACAGGCTGAAATTCACAGGCGCGGATCTTCTAAAACTTTTGTGATTTAATAGTTAGGAGAATTTTAAGATTTGTTTTATAAAAAAAGTTACATAGTACAACTTTAAGTGTCATTTTGGATAAGATGGTTAAAGGGGCCCCATTTTTTTTTTCTCGTTTTTTGGTCTTCCCAATGTCTCTCTTCCATGAGGTGGAACCATGGCATGGGGTAAAGTGGTACTAAAATTGGAACTATACAGAGAAGATTACGATTGACTCTACATGATTCTCATCGTGGTTCTCTAATATCCTCTGAAAGCATCTGAAATGGCTTGGAATTAGAGACGGACAGAACATGGACATTTCAATATCCGAGTGGTTTGTTTAGGCTAAAAACCTGTATAAAACCGTATTTAGGGACCAATATTTATATAGAAATATGTATTTTGAAAAGCATGGTGGGGCCCCTTTAAACCTGGACTAAGTGTTTTGAACACATCTGGCCGGGCCGGGTGATCCAACCAAACACAATAGGCCGATCTGGTAGGAAAGGAAGCTGGTCGCGGATGGCGGTCTCTGTCATCTAACGACTCCCTCAGGTTGGTGGGGAACACCTGTGCTCAGGGACGTGCTGGCCATTGGGAAAAGCGGGACAACTCCCGAACGGCCGGTTCATTCCCGGCTGGTCCAGGCCGGCCATTAGGAAAACATTTAGAATAAAAATGTCGGCCTTCGTTCATTTTTGGGGGCTGGGCTGCCAACAAAGTAATCGTCACTGTCGGGCAGAAACCTCGTATCTCCAAGTTTCAGATTTGTAATTTACATACAAGGCCGTCGCACAAAAGTAGTGAAAACAGCAGATCTACAAGCACACAACGCCTCGCGGCGCGAGGCGTTGTGTGCTTGCAGATCGGCTGTTTTCACTAGTTTAAAATCATTTTTTAAATGATATATACAAAACAAACGGTTTTGAACATACAAAGGTTTCCACCCGACGACAACGAAATATAACTCATGTAATTGGCCCACTGGCTTGTCATGATCTGAAATGGCAAATCTTTGAGTTGCAATGAGGGCCTCTCCAATTCTTTTTCCCGGGCTGAATCAGGGGCCCAGCACGTCCCTGCCTGTGCTGTCAGAAGGGGCGCTGACATGGGAGTAATACATCCTTTCAGACGAACCTTCCCACACTGGCAGGTGAAAACAGTAGGGGTGGATATTGTCAGAAATCTCGCGATGCAATACCCATCACAATACTTGGCTCACGATGCAATAGTATCACGATACATTACTATTGTGATACTATTGCGATGTATCAGCTTTAAAAGCTGAAGGCTATGCTCTAATGTTTTTTTCGTCATTCGAAGCCATTTTCTCGAGAGACCTCACTCACTGAACCGTGGGAAGGGGAAGTAGCTACATCTAGCTACGGCAACATCTAGAGGCAGCGTAGTGTCAGGACCGACTTCTAACGTTGCTTCCTATGCATGGGAACATATTTTATTTTCCTCAAAGAATCGCGATAATACTGCCTGAAGTATCGATACAATATTGGCAAATAAACAATCACGATGTATTGCCATATCGATTATATTGCCCACCCCTAGAAAACAGTGGTGTAAAGTAACTAAGTACATTTACTCAAGTACAATTTTGAGTTTGATTATCGCGATAATATCGTAAATCGCAAATTTCTTTTGTCACAATAATCGTGATAAGAAATGTTCATATCGTCCCATCCCTATTCTGTTGTGTGTTTATTTTCCACAGTTGCCTAACGTCTATACTTAACACCGTATGTGTACACTCGGAACACGGCTTTTATTCTCCCTCTGAACTCCTGCTTGCCTGTGGGTGTTTCTGGGTAATGGCGCTGACGTCTCTCGCGCGCGCGTGTTTGTTTGTGTGTGCAGGTGTGCACGTGCGTGCGTGCGCGTGTGTGTCATTTCCTGGGAACCGACGCAGAAGCTTCAACTAGCCGGGCCTTAATGAGAGCTAATGGGAGTCCGAGCATGTTTCTCTCTCTCTCTCTCCGTCTCTCTCTCTCTGCTTTCTTCTACCCCTCTGCACTTTCTCTACACTCACCTGCTTTCTCCTCCACTATTTCCATCTCCTCTTCCACTTTCTGTCTTGTTTTCGCTCCCTTTTCAGCCCCCTCCAGCCCCCCCCCCCCCCCCCCCCCCCCCCCCCCCAGCCCCCCGTCCGGGCCCTGCGTCCTCGTTTGACTCCATCCCCGCCCTTTCTTTCTTTCTCTCCCTTAACACCCCCAATACAGCATCAGAAACAGCCAGGGGGCAAATATTTCCCCCCCTGATGTTCCTGAAATGCCCCTGACATCTGAGGGATCACAGATTGATCCCCCCACACTCTTTTATGTTTGTTTCTGATCCCCCCCTCACCCCTCCCACCACCAGCACCACGAGTTCATTAATGAAACCTTTCATTTATGTACTTGTATAACATCGCACATGCGTGTGTAACTGTGTACACACGCACACACGCACACTGGCATGCATACACTAGGGATGGGACGATACGGACATTTCATATCGCGATTGTTGTGACAAAAGAAATCGCGATATTACGATATCGCGATAATCAAAATCCATTATCCTGGTGGTGGAACATTTGCCCAAAAATAGCAGATCTACAAGCTCACAACGCGTCGCGACGCGTTCTGAGCTTTCCCGGCAAGAGAGTGAAAAAAAGACTGTATCAAGTACGTATATTACACTGCAAAAAACCTACTCTAAATATAAGAAAAAAATATGTTTTTGAGTATAAATCAACTAAAAACAAGTAAGATTATCTGCCAGTGGGGTAAGAAAATTTTTCCCGGTAAGATTTCTTGAAAGAAAAATATATCAAGGCTTTAGGGAAGTCAGGGATTCTTAAAATAAGTTCATTAAACCCCATTCCAAGTAATTAATTAAGTCATATAACTCAAAATTGTTGGCAAACCTCTTCAAATAGGTTTTTCAGACTCATTCCAAGCAATATATTTAAGTCAAATGACTCATAACTACCCATTTAAGTCATAGAAACTCAAAATTAGTTGGCCAAACTTCTTCAAATAAGTTTTTCAGACTCATTCCAAGCACTAATGTAAGTTAAGTAGACTCGTAATTAGTCATTAAAGTCATAGAAACTCAAAATTAGTTGGCAAACCTCTTCAAATAGGTTTTCAGACTCATTCCAGGCACCATATTTAAGTCAAAAAGACTGATAACTAGCCATTAAAGGTCTTGAAATAGGTGGTAAAATCCCCTTTCAAGCACTGTACCAAGTCAAAGAGACCTAATAACTAGCCATTAAAGGAGTAGTTCACCTCAAAATGAATTTTCTATTGCGACCCAAATCCATTCGGTCCGATCCGGAATCAATGGGGGTAAATTTACAATAATCGGATTGTGTCTTAGGAATGCAACTAATACAAACAAATATATTCTTGAACTCAAGTCTCCATGGCGTGAGTAAACAAAAGAAGAAAAGTCATTTTGGGGTGAACTACCTCCTTTAAAGGTCTTGAAATTTAAGTGTTAATCCCTTTGCAAAATACCCTAAAGCTACTCAAATAAGCGATAAAAAGCAAAACCTGAAATGTATGAAAGAAATGAAGGCATAATGAATGTTCTCAAAATGTATTGTAAAAAAATAAAGTGTGAGAGTGTTACAGCAAATTGTTTACAGTACACTGCAATTTATTTTCTTCAAAGCCTGGTTGGAAGGGGGAACACTTGCAGCATACAGAAATTGTTTGTTTTAAACACATGAAACAAAACAAAACTCAAGTGCAGTGACATGCCAGCAGCATCAGAGATTAGATTAGGACTACAAGCTCGCACCGCCTCAAACAACAGCGCCCCATACAGTGCTCTGACCTATAGGGCAATGGTTCGCAAACCTTTCTGGTCGGAACTCAAAAGAGAGATTAGATTAGGACTACAACTCACACCGCCTCAAACAACATCGCCCCCATACAACGCTCTGACTATTGGGCAATGGTTCCCAAACTTGGTCGGAACCAAAAAGAGATTAGATTAGGACTACAAGCTCACACTGCCTCAAACAACAGTGCCCCCATACAGCGCTCTGAACTATAGGGCAATGGTTCCCAAACTTGGTCGGAACCCAAAAGAGAGATTAGGTAAGGACTACAAGCTCACACCGACCCGCTTTGCGCCACGTGAGGTTGTAGATCTGCTGTTCACAGCACACAACAAAGGAATAATACTAAAACAAAAATAACAAAAGTGCATGTAAAATGTAAACACAGGCGCAGTTACAGTACATGTCACTATCTGGGATGGAGCTTGAAAAACTAGCAAGTCAACTGACCGATAAAATATTATCGTGTGACCGTAATTCCACAAATTAGAAATGCTCAATAGTGGGCTCAATAAGCA
>NC_137818.1:65191121-65233621 GCF_963921795.1 Nannobrachium achirus
GGACCCCCAGAGGGATCCCCAAATTAGTTTTGGGGGTCCCCAGATGATTAACATAATGTGCAACATTGTTTTCTCACTCAACTGTAAAGAAACCAACAAAGTTTAAGTGTATAAAGTGTATATGCAGATTTCTAAAGTGACAATTTAAAGACTTTTTTGATTTTAAATGACAAATTAAACATTGGCCAAATTGAGTCAAGAATTGTGAAAATAGCACTACATGCTCACAACGCCTCGCAGTGAGACGTTGTGAGCATGTAGATCTGCTATTTCCTCAATAGAACCGTGTTATACAAAATGCAACGTCTCCACTCTTAGTGCTCATCAGGGTGGGGTGGGGGTCCCAAATCAAAATATGATTATTTGGGGGGTCGCGGCCTGAAAAGGTTGAGAACCACTGAGTTAGGGTAGCATTCACTGAAGTGAAAACAGCAGATCTAGTAGCTCACAACGATCCACTTTGCGCTGTGTTATGAGATTGTAGATCTGCTGTTTTGAGCTTGTAGATCTGCACACTCACTGACTGATGTAGTCCTTCCATTCAGCTTAGGACGTTGTATGCGTGGGTGGTATCTCCCTAATGCATGGCATCATGGAGGACTTCAGTTTGCAGTACTGAGAGCACTGTAGACGCACTAGTGGGGTACGCCAGATGAAGGGCATAGTAATATGCCATGAGTTAGACGAGTCCCTTTTGAAAGTCCTCCTCCCAAAGGTCATCACCGGCAGAGTCCCAATGCAGAGCAGGCAGTTGTCCTCACCGACAAGGACGACAGGACTGGCCAGAGGACGCTGACGAAGGAAGCCATTGGGGTCTTCAGTAGGCTGGTCAAAGGACAAGTCAATGAAAAAGATTAGAAAACTAGTGCAAACATGTTTAATAGCATACATGACCAAATTAAACCACACTACAGTATCTTTCAATAAACAAGGTTCCAACATTATTCTGACAATATAATATATCGTTTTTGCAGAATATCAAGGACTAGTTTATTAACTATTTAAAAAAAAAAGTACTGTACAGGCATTACTAACTTACAGTATATGCACACTCTCACCTTAAGGATGTGAAACATGGCCTCTCTGCCATCTCCCGGGGGGGGGGGGGGGGGGGGGGGCACTGAAGATGGGGAAAGCTGTGGCAGGATTCCCAACAGCGAGATGGACTGCTCCACTGGGTTTCACTGAAAAGACAACATATGGCAGTCAATGCATGAAGACCCAAAATGACTTTTTTTCTATTGATTACTCACACCATGTATATTTATGTATAATATTTACCCCCATTGATTCCGGATATACCCGAATCCATTTGGGTCCCCATCCGGAACGAATGGGGGTAAATTTACTCTAAAAACAAAAGATATTATTGAACTCAAGTCTCCATGGGTGAATAATCAATAGGGGAAAAAAAGTCATTTTGGGGGTGAACTACTCCTTTAAATCAAGGACAGGCGCTGTACAAGCAATCTAAAATAGCATAATGATGGTCAATATTCCACGCACAGTTATCAATGACAACAGAAGTGTATATAAATGCCTGTCCACAGCATCTCCAAAACCAAACTTTTGTTTGGTGAGTCACGACTTTCCGACGTGCAGATCAGAACACAAACTGCACATTAACACCAGTGGTGCAAACTAATTCTGTACTGTACTGTACACTTGAGTTAATTTTACTTCAGTTGAGTATTTCCAGTTTTCAATACTTTGACTTCTACTCCACTACATCTGGACTCAAAATATTAAAATTTTAATGGGTGCATCTCTCCTTTCAAACATGTTTCCTTTCTGACAGACACTAGCCGTCTCTCTTAAGGCCCATTCCCACTGGGTCAGATAACAGATAAAAAATGGTGGATGGTAGATACAGATAAAACAAAAAATCTGCCACAGATATTTCTTTTTATTGAGAGAGTTCCTGGGGGTCCCCAGCTAAATGATAATTAGGAACCAAATGGACGCTTATGGGTATGTAACTCAGAGTGTACAAATTTACACTCCGAGTTAAATTACCATTGATTTCACAGCAATGGTCTTCAACAGGGGGTCTGGGACCACTAGGGGGTCCTCAGAGTTACTAGAAGGGGGTCCTCCAAATCTTTGTGTGATAGAAACTTTTTTCCTCCTATATTTTATATTAACCACTTGAACCCTAGTATCCATATTCTGAGAACTCTAGACAAAAATAGCAGATCTACAAGCTCACAATGCCACAAAGAGGTTGGACATGAATCCAAAATCCACTGATGATGAAACTATATGGAATCTATGAACAGGTTGTGGGGGTCCCTGCTTCATCTCTCTCTCAACTAAGGGTTCCCTGCTTCATCTCTCTCTCAACTAAGGGGTCCCTGCTTCATCTCTCTCTCAACTAAGGGGTCCCTGCTTCATCTCTCTCTCAACTAAGGGGTCCCTGCTTCATCTCTCTCAACTAAGGGGTCCCTGCTTCATCTCTCTCAACTAAGGGGTCCCTGCTTCATCTCTCTCAACTAAGGGGTCCCTGCTTCATCTCTCTCTCAACTAAGGGGTCCCTGCTTCATCTCTCTCAACTAAGGGGGTCCCTGCTTCATCTCTCTCTCTCTCAACTAAGGGGTCCCTGCTTCATCTCTCTCTCAACTAAGGGGTCCTTGGGCTGAAAACGTTAAAGACCCCCTGTTTAGATGTGGCAAGTCAAATGCTGCCACCTAGCTGCTGGTTGTATGTTTGCTAACCAGGCGATAACATTATGCACTCCACCTACACAATACAGACATGCTAGCGCCTAGCCCTGACATTAGTAATGTCAAACACACAAAAAAGTTTTGTCTGTCCGCAATAAGCACAACCTTGAAACATTAAATGTGTTTTACAGAAGCTACAGCCCAGTGACTCCACAGGCAGCTAGCGTTAGCAGCTAACAATGCTAAGCATGACCAATAACACATGAAACACAAGTTACACAACGTAAGATTTACACATGTCTAGACACATACCTGCGAGCGTGCTGGCGATCACGTCGTCCACTTCCATGATGCAGAGTAGTCTTTTAGTATTTTATTTATCCAACTTTGACGAAATGAAAAAGATGAATGAAAGTCTGCAGCCGTTACACTGCACTGTTTGAAACGGGCGGGCGGAGGATGGGAGGAGACTACGTAACGTCATGTGTTCTGTTCATTGGACCATACCATCTCCTCTGAGGGGGTGTTCCAGTAATAAATATATTTTATATTTGCTAATAACTGTTTCCTCTAAATAAACGTTTTGGATTATGCACGTAAAACAGTGTATAATGTAGATTCACTTGTATTATAACATTAATAAATTGCGCTAAGTTGATATTGTGAAAGCACAGAATTATGAGGACTACCCCTTAACTTCAGGTCTTCCAACAAGTGAAAGTGAATCAAGAAAGCCTGATAATTATAGGCTATTTGCCATAACATCTATGGCGAAAATGATAAAAGAAAGATTATCATATATGGAGAGGAAATTATATAGGCCTACAGAAAAGGAAGAAACACAATGGGTCAAACCACATCTGGAATATGATTAGGAAGTAGAGTTGTAGAAGTATTTTTTTTCTTCTTTTATTATTATTACCCATAATAATATTATTATTATTACTATTATCGCATTCCTAAGTCAATAATTTGATTATAATAAATGTAGGGGTAGGGGACCCAAAAGTGTCTTTGGGTCCCCTACCGGAATCAATGGGGGATTTATGCTTTATTGGCTTAGGAATGTGACAAAAACAAAAAAGACATTTCCATGAATTCACGTCTCCATGGGGTGAGTAATCAATAGAAAAAAAGTCATTTTGGGGGTGAACTACTCCTTTAAGAACCCAAAAGGAATGAGTGTGGTGTAATTAACCCATTATGACTTGAGCCATACGACCTGGGCCTGATTCTACAAATGCCTTAGTTTTCAAACATTGTCATGCCAAGGTCCCCCAAAATGATGTATTTGAACACCACTTCGAGTCCGAGAGACATGTTATATATATAAATATATATATAGGTTTGGCTGTTATGAGGTGTGATTTCTATATATTTGCTTTATTATTTATTTAATTCCATGTACTCTGATCTTGCCATTTGAAAGCCACTGTACTTAATTAAATGTGAATAAACGTGATGTTGAACAACATTTTTCATTCCAATATGTAGTGTGAAAATAGTTATTGCGACCTTCGGTCGCTGTTTCTCTGAAACCGTACAGATCTTGTCTGTGTGTCCGTGTGTCGGTCACAGCAACTGTTGTGACATGTGAGTCAGAGTGATGTCAGAACCGGTTCTGACATCACTCTGACTCACTGACCAAGTTGTAGGACTCCCCTTTTTGCCCTTATGCAGCAAGCATGGAGATCCCTGATGTCATCAATATTAAGCCCATATCTGGCAACGCCCATGTATCCATATATGGAAATCCCTGATGTCATCAATATTAAGCCCATATCTGGCAAAGCCCATGGACATATCCATATGGAGATCCCTGATGTCATCAATATTAAGCCCATATCTGGCAAAGCCCATGGACATATCCATATATGCCATATATGGTGTCATCAATATTAACCCCATATCTGGGAATGCCCATATTGTAGTCATTGTATTTCCATATGACCTAATCAAACACTGAGATCCATACATAAAGACAATAGGGTATTTTACTAGTTTGGTACTTAAAATAAGTACTCAGAGCTACTCATTTTCTTAAAAGTGACACTGTGGATTCAACCTTTGTCTCAGAGGGTAATTTTTACTTGATGTAAATGTGAAATATTATAATTTAAGATCTAATATCATGGTAAGAAAAAAAAGAAATATTTTCTTAAAACAAAAATCATCATCTTGTACAATTTTATCTTCTTTAGAATATCATTTTTAAAACTAGACCAATAAGAATTTATGGCTAGATATACGATTGCAAATCTTGCTTAGTTCATTCATTTTTGCAGTGTATAAGTACCTTTTGAGAGTTTAAGTGGTACCAGATATGCAGCTCGGCAAATAAACTGTGAATTGATCCCAGTGCATGATGGAGGACGATAGCACGATGAATTAAATCTCCACGATACAATTATTATGAGTCTTTTTTTATCACGATAAACGATAATGTCGCGTATCGTCGCATCCCTAGCATACACGCACGCGCGCGCGCGCACACACACACACACACACACACACACACACACACACACACACACGTGCACTCACACACACACACACACACACACACACACACACACACACACACACACACACACACACACGCACACACGCACAAACACACGCACACTCACACAGGGCAGCATTTCCCTGCCTAAAAGTAAATGAAGCTTTATAAACTTTAAACTTGTATTCTTCCCCGTGGGAAGGGAACAGCATGTTCCTCCCCCAGGGTTCTGTACTAGATCCTCTAGTCTAGTATTTCCCTCTTTGCCACAGAACAGGAACGTGGGGTTCAAGCGTTTAAGAGTGAGACTGCAGGGTAAAGTACAAGATAAGAGTAGACAAAGATGAACATCTAATCAAATAAATCAGGGGTCCTCAGAGTTACTGCCAAAATCCTTGTGGGATAGGGTCATTATTTTAAATGAACAATTCGTCGTCGTCGAGTGGAAACCTTGTATCTCCAAGTTTCAAATGTGTACGTTCTTTCGCAAAGTAAAGCCCTGCTTCATCGTACAAGGCTGTCGCACAAAAGTAGTGAAAACAGCAGATCTGTTCTGATCGGCTGTTTTCACTAGTTTAAATCATTTCTAAAGTGATGGATGCTAAACAAACAGTTTTGGACATACAAGGTTTCCACCCGACAACGACGAATTGAACCCTCACATCCCTATACTCTGAGAAGTTCAGCCAAAAATAGCTGATCTACAAGCTCTCAACGCCTCTAAGAGCTTGTAGAACGGCTATTTTTGGCAAATAGGTTTGGTGTGAAAGGTCATGTTTGCTACGTATCGACAATTTAGGATTTTGAGTGGTTAAGTGTCAAATAAGTCTATGGATCTGTCTATGAAATCGATGAGAATCTCCATCACACGTTTATACAATTTGTAGAGGGGGGGGGGGGGGGGGTCCCTGCTTCATCTCTCTCTCTGCTAAGGGGTCCATGGCCTGAAAACGTTGAAGACCCCTGAAATAAATACAGTGGCGGATTTTTTTTATCAGTCCTGCAATGTAGAAATAGTCTGTTACAAGTGAAAGTCCGGAATTCAAAATCTAGCCTACTTTAGTAAAACATTTTAAATGATAAAAACTAACAGTTTTGGACATACAAGGTTTCCACCTGACAACGATGATATGCATGAATATACATCTATCATCACTGACTACATGAGTACAGGCTATCAGCAGTGAATATGATACTGATATGAATTATGCACACTGTCAGCCTGGCTGTATGTACAGTCTATCAACGATGAATATATAAATACTGTACAATATGAGGGAGCATAAGTAAGTCTCAGTCTATTAACATTGAATACATGAATATATGAGTGAATATTTGTGTCCCAATTTGGCTGGGAGCCAGTCATTGGATTTTTATTCATTTTCATTTTTTCATTTCATTTGAAAGCTGGGGATCATAGCTACAAAATGATATATTGGTTGTGGAGATTGACCCAACAGTTTTGAAGATATGGCTTATAGAATGATGCCATGCTGAAATACTACTTTTGAGATATTCAAGTTCTAAATACATTTCTAACCTGCAAATGACCTGACGATCTCTCACATTAATTAAAAAAAAGTATTATTTACATGCAGAGTTAAGCTCTGGCGTTTAAGTGAAATGTAGCCTGAAATTTATGAAATGCTTTAGTGGCTTTATCACATTTTAGTGAGAAAAAAGCTGTCTAAAGCTGTACTTTCCGAGATGACTGGCTCTCAGTGAGATTGGGACACATTTAAGTCTCACATCAATCCTTAACAGACATCTGTCACGGTTCTGTAGATCAGGGGTTCATAAACCTTTCCATACCGTGGACCCCACCAAATCGCTGCCCTGTATTGCGAAAAAAAAGAAAAGAAAAAAAAAATCTATCAAATAAAATAGAAAACATTTAAGTAGTTTTCAAAGTGGTCGAGTCTGTGAGTGAATGAGCTCCTCAGCAGTGGTTCTCAACCTGTGGTCGGGGACCCCCAGGGACCCCCAGGGACCCCGGGTCCACTCGTGATTTAGATGACAGTAAAGGAGCGAGAAACCCCACCTCTTTATTTGTTTTATAAGAATTCAGAATATGAAAAGAAATCTAAAATGTAGGAGTGGTTTCTGAAATGTAGGAGTGAATAGATAAGCCACCTCACGCCAAACTAATGGTACGCCGAGAGCAAATATGTAATGAGTGGCGCCAAATATTTCTTTTCTACCCAGAAACTGGAAGAACACAGAAATGGCTACAGAGACAGCAGAAAGCTCTGAATCCACAAGCCTATGGGCACATTGAACCGTATCATTGCTCCTTATCACAAGTGACTCATTGATATAATATACTGTATATTTATAGAAGAAGTGGTTTCATGACTCTTTAAGGACTTTTGTCATTGAGGGGATGAGAGTGGGTGGGAGGGTTAGAGCCCGTCCGATGCCACATTTTTGGGTCTGATATTTGTTAAACTGCTAAATCTTCCAAATAATTTGAGATTTTTCTTTTTTTTATTTAGGAACATTTAACTGTTCTGCCGCCGTTGACGGTGAGGACTGTCATTGAAAGGGTTAATACCATGGCGCCGTTGACGGTGAGGACTGTGAATCTTACTGTATATACAGTAAAGATATTATTACTTACTTAATGTCGCTCCGGTCCCGCTCGCATCGGTAATGTCGGCGATTTGTTTACAACGCACGTTGGGCGTGCACGCGAAGTGAAGCTCCTCAATGTTAAGTCAATGGAGAGGCCCATAAAGAAACTTCATTTAAACAAAATAGCCATTTTGAGACATTTTGCAGCAGATCTAAATGTAAACAAGGCTCAAGGCAGGGCGCAGCCATCTTCATCTTCTTGTCGCACACTGTCATGTGACTAGATGACGTAATCGTTGCCGTCAAGTGATAATCCAAAAAAACAAAAACAACCCCCTTCCGGCCCTTCAAAATAATAGCGGCGGCCGACGGAGGAAACGACGTGGCGCCGAGGCACCAAGCAACCTTCAGATTAAGAGGCAGTAGATGTGTTAACTCATAAGCAAAACAATGAAGAAACTTTAAACGCATACATTTTCGGTATATTGTATACACATGAAATGTATTGTATGTAATCACTTAAAGGGATATTTCACTTTCAAAAAAACTTTTGGTAATTGTATCATCTAATCAGGCTTCTATGAACACCCTGAACAGTTTTTAATTAGCTTGATTGAATATTTAGATATTTGATGTTACCAGGCCCTCCAGGCCCAGGGCCTCTCCCCACACACACCCATTGTAACTTCAAACTTCATTTTAACCATGATAGATTCATTAAAAACACACATAATTTTTTTCTGGTGACTCATACTACCCTCCTAATATGTGAGCAGGCCATGTTTTTTCGATAACTTTTTTCATTTATTTTTAATAATTATTTTTTTGTATTTCATTTTTTCCATTTTCCCAAATAATTATTAAAAATAAATGAAAAAAAGTTATGGAAAAAACACGGCCTGCTCACGCATTAGGAAGGTAAAATGATGGGTGTTTTTAATGAATCTATCATGGTTAAAATGGAGTTTGAAGTTACAATGGGTGTGTATGTGGAGAGAGGCCCTACCACTGCTCCCTGTTGAAAGTGAAATATCCCTTTAAGCCCTATTAAAAAAATCACCTACAGTGATCCAAAATAGAGAAGCCAGACTGAAAGTGGTTAAAAATCAGGACGTTGTGTCTTTGCAGAGATCAAATAACAGCCTATCTATTGATCATCCACCTCCAGCTTGTGCAGTTGAACTTTTATGTTTCCTGGTTTACCCTCGTTTGATGTTAATTTCCCATGATGCCCTTGTCCTTTCACGCTGTGTCTCTCTCTCTCAGGGGTGTCACACCAGACGCTGGGCCCCGGGTACAAGGATCCACTGTGTTATTTTGTGCTTTAACTATTGAAAAATAGCAGATATACACTCTGTGCCGCGCTGCGAGCTTGTAGATCTGCTATTTTTGAGGAAAAAAAACGTTAAAGTTCAAAAGTCTTTGAAGGTTTTTTGAAAAACCTATGTTTCTATGTCAGTGGTGCTCAATCTTTTTCATGTGAAGGACCCCCAAAATGATATGCATTTGGCCACGGACCCCCATCTCAAAATACTTAGTTCCAGGGACCCCCCAGAAGCAAAATTGTAGTTACAAATGTTCGCTTAAAAAACACATATATTCAAAGATTTGCATTTTCACAACTTTAAAAAAAATAGCAGATCTACAAGCTCATAGCGCGGCACTCGGTGCCGCGCTGTGAGCTTGTATATCTGCTATTTTTCAATAGCTAAAGTATAAAATAATTAAGGCCCCTCCACCTTGGCTTGGGCCCTGGTAACTCAGTCCCACTCTCTCCCCCCCTTGTGACGCCCCTGCTCTCTCTCTCTCTCTCTCTCTCTCTCTCTCTCTCTCATTCTCTCTCTCTCTCTCTCTCTCTCTCTCTCTCTCCCTCTCTCTCCCTCTCTCTGCTTTCTTCCACCCACTTTCTCATAATGCGCTCACCTGCTTTCTCCTCCACTCTTAACATCTATTCCACTCCATGTCTTGTTTTCCACCCCTAAAGAGCAGCTGTCCTTGTTTGACTCCCAACTTGCCCCCCCACCCAGCATCACGGACAGCCAAGGGGCAATGGGGCAAATATGCCCCCCCGAGACGTCCTGAAATGCCCCCTGAAGTCTGAGGGATTAACCCATTTAGGCCTGAACACATTATGACGCAATATTTTATGCTTTAACTATTGAAAAATAGCAGATCTACAAGCTCGCAGCGCGGCACCGAGTGCCGCGCTGCGAGCTTGTAGATCTGCTATTTTTGAAAAAGTCATGAAAATGTGTGCAAATCTTTGAATATATGTATTTTTCAAAGCGAACGTTTGTAACTCAAATTTTGCTTCTGGGTGGTCCCTGGAACTACATATTTTGAGATGGGGGTCCGTGACCAAATAAATATCATTTTGGGGGTCCTTCACATGAAAAGGTTTGAGCACCACTGACATAGTAGTCTCTCAAGAACAGACTAACTGAGCTCCAGTTAAATGAAAACCACCTTTTCTTTGACGATGGCTGGCCAGATTGTTGACATACAAACATCGGTTTTTAAAAAATTCTTAGAAGGATTCAAAAGACACTTATGTAATCGGGTCAAAAATCGAATTTTCACGATTTTTCAAAAATAGCAGATATACAAGCTCACAGCGCGGCACCGTTAAAGCATAAAATATTGCGTCATAATGTGTTCAGGCCTAAAGGGATTAAGAAATGATCCCCCCGCTATTTCTTGTTTAGTCCATGAATTACATTTATTATGAAACTTAAAAGACAACCTTTTTACAACGAGGGTTCATATTTTAGATTGTAATTAAAGAATATAAAAGATGAGTGTTAAAATTATTTCATTTACTTCTTTCTATTGTTTTAGAGATTCTTATTTCAGTGGCTGGGGGCATGTGTACAATTGGCTAAATATATAATTCTACACAGAATAAGCCCATTCACAAGATACAACGCAACCTTTCATGGTTGGATGTGACTTATGGGGGCTAGAAGTGTTGCTCTAAATAGCAATAAAGAAACTGCTGGCTTAATTGTGTCTAAAAAGACACATTTAGCCACTTGTATGCATGCCCCCATGCGTACGCATGCCCCACATTTTAACACGGTAAACACGATAAAACAATAGAACGAAGCAAATGAAAACATTTTAACACTCACTTTTTCTTTGCTCTAATTACAATCCAA
Source organism: Nannobrachium achirus (assembly GCF_963921795.1). Classification (NCBI taxonomy): domain Eukaryota; kingdom Metazoa; phylum Chordata; class Actinopteri; order Myctophiformes; family Myctophidae; genus Nannobrachium; species Nannobrachium achirus. The sequence continues at coordinate 65,202,020 of NC_137818.1, forward strand.
AATATGAACCCTTGTTATAAAAAACAAAGTTGTCCTTTTAGCGTGCTGTTTATTGTATATTGTACACACACCCGCACCCGTGCCCTCACACACACACACGCACACGCACACGGTCCTCTCTCCTATATCTCTCTCGTCTTCCCTCTCAATTCCATTCAGTATAATTTAATTCAGCTGAGCTTTATTGGCATGAGAAGACATTTGTTTGCATTGCCAAAGCAAGTGTCTCTCTCTCTCTCTCTCTCTCTCTCTCTCTCTCTCTCTCTCTCTCTCTCTCTCTGCGCATATGCACAAAGTCTGCAAAATAGGATTAGACTCATGCACAGGCAGGATGAAGATGAGAGATATACATTATTGTTGATACACTATCCTACATGCAGTAGCAAAACAGTAGCAAATATGATCCTAGATTATTTCCTTGTGTTGTCCCTGCTTACTGTAAACCGCTCTTGGAATTAAGAGCGTCCACTAAATGCCTTAAATTGTAAACTGTATGACGCACCACTTGTTTAATGGATGGAATAACGTCAGATTATACCGTAAGAAAAGCACTCCTCTGGATCCAACCCTCGATGCTGAATGCCAAGCGGAGGTATTTAGTGTAGAGGGATGAACACACAGGCAGGCCTACTTTAGACCGTTTTCCTGAGCACTCCCATGTAGAGTGCACAGTCAGCCATAGCTGCGCTGTCACTCTAGTTCAGGGGTTTTCAATGTGGGTGACGGGGCAAGATCATTTGATAAGATTTGGAATTCATCAATATCACTACATCAATATCACTTCACTATGCTTAGTAAAACAGACCTGATTTGCACTGTACTTTTTATTTTTCCATCTACGACAACTCTCCACCAAAAATAGCAGATCTTCAAGCTCACAAAGTGTTTTGACGTGTTGTGAGCTTGTAGATTGGCTATTTTTGGTGAACCTTCCCCCCAGAATAGGCATGCTGGGGTTCAAGTGGTTAAAACGTCAAGTATAACGTTATTTTCAGTCAGTTCTGATGGAAACAGATATTTCTCCAATACAGGGGTGGGCAATTATTTTTTTCATGGGGCCACATGAACAACAGAAAATATTGTGGAGGGCCGGGCCAAAAGGCTGAACTGAATTTCGCATCATATTAATTGTATTTCTTTATAAAAAGCAGTAAATAGCATTGATTTGACAAGCTGGTAAGAGTATGCTATTATAATTAAGCAATAAAAAAGTGAAGTTACTTTACAACAAATGTCATTTATTCAATAAAGTTTCCCAAAACAAAGGTAAACATAATGACTTTTTTTTCTTTAGGCATGTTCACTACATGCCTACATTTGTACAGTAGCTACACATAGTGTAACAAAAGTGCCTTACATGTCATGTAATTTAATCAGTGACATTTCCCAAAACAACCATAAACAAAACAACCTTTCTTTAGGCATGTTCACTACATGCCTACATTTGTAGCTACACCTGGCTATGAAAGTGCCTTACATGTCATGTAATTTAATCAGTGACATTTCCCAAAACAATGGTAAACAAAATGACTTGTTTTTCTCCCTTTAAGCATGTTCACTACATGCCTACATTTGTAGCTACAAAAAAAGTGCCTTACATGTCATGTAATTTAATCAGTAACATTTCCCCAAACAAATTGATAAATAAAATAAGAAATTATATTATTTCTAAAGAAAATGTCCCAGTTCACTGCTATTTGGTTCATTCACATTTCCTTTTCTTGTTCAGTGAGAGAAATCTAGTCTCTCCTGGGATTTAACGAGTGCATTAAAGTCAGGTTTAATGTCAGAGGTGGAGATTCGAAGTATAGCTGACAGATGTTCATCAGTGAGAGAGGATCTGTACTTGGATTTATTGAATTTCATCAATGAAAATGTTTGTTCACATATGTAGGTGGAACCAAAGAGAACCAACATCTTCTGAGCATGCCTCCTCATGTTTGGGAAGTTCTCCTCCTTAAGAGAAGAGTAGAACTCCAGCAGAGATCCTGTCTTAAACTTCTCTGCCAGTGCTGCATCAGACTGCAGGTCAATGAGTTCAAGCTGCACATCGCTGGGTGCATTCTCCACACTGCAGGTTAAGGGAGAGGAAACCATGTGCATTTCATTCTCGATTTTTTTGAAATCTTCAAATCGCCTTGCAAACTCACCATGCAGTGCTCTTAACATGGATGAGTACCTGCGGAGGTTATTAGCTGGTGATTTGATTTCTTTCAGGGTTTCAAAGTGAGTGAGAGTGTTGCTCTCTAGCTGGCTTGAGAGAAACAGTGTTTTTGTCATGAAAGCCTTCACCATGCTGTGCATTTCATGAACAAACTGTCCCTTGCCCTGCAGCTTGGTGTTCAGGTCATTCATCAGTGCAGTCACATCAACAGCAAATGCGAAATCTGCCATCCAGTCCTCATCTGAGAGCTCTGGGAAGCCTTTGCCTTTCAGCTCACAAAACTCCTGGATCTCTGCTTTAAGGTCCCACACTCTTTTGAGCACTTTGCCCAGGCTAAGCCATCTGACAGCTGTGTGGTAGCCTATCTCACGTTGCTCAGTTTCATGCTCATGCAAAAGTGATACAAACTGTCTGTGATTCAATCCCCGTGCCCTGATAAAGTTTACTATACTAGTAACAACTTCAATGACATGGTTAAGTTTTAGCACAGACTTGCACAACACATGTTGATGAATAATACAATGCAAAAATATCAATTTCTGATCTGGGTCCATTTCAGTCACTTTATCTTGCATGCGTTTCAAAAGTCCGACATGTTTCCCAGTAATACTTGGACATCCATCCGATGTGACACCTGCCAGTCTGTCCCATTTCATCCCCATCGTGTCCATGCACCCATTTACCTCCGTGAACAGGTCGCTCCCTGTCGTTGTTCCTTTCATTGACCGCATTGCTGCCAGCTCCTCCGTTATTTTGAAGTCCGACGTAATCCCACGGAGAAATACAAGTAGCTGGGCGGTGTCACGTACATCACAGCTCTCGTCCAAAGCCAAAGAGAAAAAGTCAAAACGTGACACTTCACGTTGCAGCTGAGACTCCAAATTCTCCGCTATAACTTCGACCCTCCTTGTCACGGTTCGCCTGGACAGCGGGACTTGCTCAAATGCGTCTTTTTTGTCCGGGCATATTATTTCTGCAGACTCCACCAAGCACTCTTTCACAAACTCCCCCTCCGAGAACGGCTTACTGTTTTTAGCTATTTTGTGGGATAACACATAGCTAGTCTTGGCTGCAGCATCCCTGGCTGCGTGAAGCTTGGTAAAAGTTCCTTGTCGCGTTTGCAGATTGGCTAGCAAAGTCTCTGCTGTCCGTGCCCTTTCTGCATCAGTCAGGTTTTTGTACTTTTCAGCGTGATTCTTTTTTGTCTCGTAATGACGACTCAAATTGTAGTCCTTAAAAACGGCGATGTCCTCCCCGCAAAGTAAACACACGGCTTTACCTTTGACTTCAGTAAAGAAATATTTCACGGTCCAACTTTTGTTGAAAACACGGCATTCGCCGTCGACTTTTCTTTTTTTAGCTACTTTAGACATTTTCGATGGGTAACGTGAAGTACGTGAGGCAGGTCGTCTTGGCTTGTGGCCAGTCTGACCACCTGCTTGTTATTGAGATAATGATCCATGCGCACACATGCATTGCGTACGTGAACACAAGACTTCAAAATAAAAGCAATGCAGCTTTAGTCCATACATTTTCGATTTTTTTTTTTAGAAAATATGTTTATTTTGTCATTCCCATAAACCTTTCGCGGGCCGGTCAGAATGAACCAACGGGCCGTATACGGCCCGCGGGCCGTAGTTTGCCCAGGTCTGCTCCAATATGATGCAAGATTCTAAAAATGAACAGTGTAATTCAGGGGTGCCGTGGGTGAAAAGGTTATTTACAGGGGGTGCCCCGAGTCAAAATAGTTTGAAAACCCCTGCTCTAGTCTGTTGATAGGCTACATAAAACACTGCCGGTCTAAGGTCCTAAGAATCATCGAGGATGCCTCCCCCAACAATAGACTTGTTCCACCCCTTCCGTTCACAGAGGCCAAAAAAAAACGCCAGATCCAGAAACAGCTTCTTTCCCTCAGTTATCATTCTGTTGAACTCCTAACCCCCCCGTCGCCCCCATCCCATCCCCCGGACAAATGAACTCCTACATACACTGACTTTTAAAACAAATGTTTTTGTATTAGTACCCATGCTGCTACTTTTGCATTGGATTGATGCCATCAAGTAAATTCTGTTGTACACTTGTGTTCAATGACAAAAGAAAATCATTCCATCCATCCATATCCATCCATCCAGGGACGTGCAGAGAATGTTAGAGAGGCAGGGGCTGAAATTTCTAAAAGGGCCTTTTGGTGAAAATACGTGTGTACGTGAACACAAGACTTCAAAATAAAAGCAATGCAGCTTTAGTCCATACATTTTCGATTTTTTTTTTTAGAAAATATGTTTATTTTGTCATTCCCATAAACCTTTCGCGGGCCGGTCAGAATGAACCAACGGGCCGTATACGGCCCGCGGGCCGTAGTTTGCCCAGGTCTGCTCCAATATGATGCAAGATTCTAAAAATGAACAGTGTAATTCAGGGGTGCCGTGGGTGAAAAGGTTATTTACAGGGGGTGCCCCGAGTCAAAATAGTTTGAAAACCCCTGCTCTAGTCTGTTGATAGGCTACATAAAACACTGCCGGTCTAAGGTCCTAAGAATCATCGAGGATGCCTCCCCCAACAATAGACTTGTTCCACCCCTTCCGTTCACAGAGGCCAAAAAAAAACGCCAGATCCAGAAACAGCTTCTTTCCCTCAGTTATCATTCTGTTGAACTCCTAACCCCCCCGTCGCCCCCATCCCATCCCCCGGACAAATGAACTCCTACATACACTGACTTTTAAAACAAATGTTTTTGTATTAGTACCCATGCTGCTACTTTTGCATTGGATTGATGCCATCAAGTAAATTCTGTTGTACACTTGTGTTCAATGACAAAAGAAAATCATTCCATCCATCCATATCCATCCATCCAGGGACGTGCAGAGAATGTTAGAGAGGCAGGGGCTGAAATTTCTAAAAGGGCCTTTTGGTGAAAATATCGAAAATAGCAGACCTTCAAGCTCACAACGCGTCTTGCTGCGACGTGAGCTTGGAGGTCGGCTATTTTCAGTACTTGATACCACACTAAACTAGGCGTAAAAAAGGCAATACTGGAGATGTGGCGTACAACATGGATTTCTACACAGAGAGGGCAATTCTTTCAACCTAAGATGCTGCTTTCAAGTTCAGGAGAGTTTGGACGAGGCAATTCTCTTGAATGCTGCCTTCAGGTATGGCATGGAAAGAGGGCAATTGCATTTCTTTCACCATAGTAAAAACTGCATTCATGGTCTGGAGGTAAAAGGGCAGGGGCTCAAGCCCCCTTTGATGTCTATGTGTGCACGTGCCTGAATCCATCCATCCATCCATCAATATGTTTTTTACCACATCAACAACAACAACCTAGAGTTCCTACGTGAAAATAGTCATTAAATATCCATCGTCACCATTCTCTTCTCTTTCCTGTGCTTCTTTCGTTGGTTTCCCCCCCCTCGTTCTCTTCTTTACCTTACTTTTTCCTCTTTCTCTCTCTCTGTGGTTTCCTGCTGCAGGTGTCATGTCTTCCTGTCCTATCTCTCCTTGTTTGACCTTTCATTAGTCCACCGTGTTGAGTTTATACATCGTCCAAATGAATTAGTCCTCGCCGTGTCCCATGGTGTGTGTTACTATCCTGCTGTTTATTTCATAGGGCCTGCCAGATGGTGTGTTGGTGTGTGTGTGCGCGCGCGCGCGTGTGTGTCTTGTGCGTGCGTGCACGCTCATGCGTGCCTTTGGCAAATAGCCCCTTATTCAGTCATTATTTCTGTCAGTCGCTCACAGATGTTTATAACGCTTTTCCAAAGCATTGTCACAGTAGTGTGTGGGTGTCCACATGTTGGCATTTGTATGAGTGCACCTGTGTGTGTGTGCGCGTGTGTGAGTTTGTCTAGCTATACTTATGGGGACTAAACGCATGTTCACACAGTCACCTGCAGGGGACCTCTGACAGTGTGGGGACAAAATAGTAGGTCCCCAGAACGGTTAGGGTTAGGGTTAGGGGTTAGGTTTAGGGATAGAGGTTAGGGTAAGGCCACAGGACCATAAAAATGAATGGAAGTCTATGTAATGCCCCCACAAGTGATGTAAATATATTGTGTGTGTGTGTGTGTGTGTGTGTGTGTGTGTGTGTGTGTGTGTGTGTGTGTGTGTGTGTGTGTGTGTGTGTGTGTGTGTGTGTGTGTGTGTGTGTGTGTGTGTGTGTGTGTGTGTGTGTTGCGCGCGCATGCTTGTGCGCGTGCGTGAGTCGCTTGCTTAATCACGGGGGCCTGTGGCAACGCGGAGCGTTCCTGTCGGTGCCTTTCGCTAAATATGCTAATATCCCGATTCCTGACACCTGCGTGTATAAAGCGAGAAACGTCAATGCCATGAGCTCACATGCACACTCACTCGCCCACACTCCCTCGCACACAGAGCCGCGAGATACACGCTGAAGCTAACGCTGAAGAAGTTCATGGAGGCATAGCTCGAGTCCATTACTAAAGGAAACGCTGTGTGTCTTGTGTCGTTGCAGTGATGGAGGCCATGACAGTGACCACCTCCATGGTGGACGAGTTCGACCGCAACGCTCCGCGGATCTGCGGCGTCTGCGGAGACAAAGCCACCGGGTTTCACTTCAACGCCATGACCTGTGAAGGCTGCAAGGGCTTCTTCAGGTAGGTTGTGTGTGTGTGTGTGTGTGTGTGTGTGTGTGTGTGTGTGTGTGTGTGTGTGTGTGTGTGTGTGTGTGTGTGTGTGTGTGTGTGTGTGTGTGTGTGTGTGTGTGTGTGTGTGTGTGTGTGTGTGTGTGTTAGAGCCCGGCCGATATATTGGTCAAACCAATATATCGGTCATTTTTGGACTCTGATGTCGGTATCGGACATCGGTCATTATCTCTTCGATGTATCGGTCATTTTTTTTAAGTAATATTAATGCCACTCTGACCCAAAACTTAGATTATATTGTTGTTGTAAGTATCCGTTGGGTTTCATTTTATTTTATACTGTTTGGCCTAGCTCAGACCTACTCTGGATTGGATACTTTTTAGTACCACGTTTAGTACCACTTTCACACCACTCTACCCAGGTCCTTGTAGTGGAAAACCTGGCACAAGTTGGTGGTGTGGAGTGGTGTGGTGTTGGGCCATGTCAGTGGAAAAGGGGCTTTAGAATACCGCTGGTACTCAAACCTTTTCATTTCCAGAACCACCAATGAGTGTGTCCCCCATGTGTACACTCTCAGATTTAGACAGTGGGGCCCTCTCTCTTTGAGAGCCTCTACAATAATGCACGTGTGCAATAATGTACAGTATGTATGATCGCATTTCTGTCTATCAAAAATTATAATGATGCTTTGTTTTATTTTAAACAAGGGTTCATATTTTAGATTGTAATTAGAGAAAAGTAAAGATGACTGTTAAAATGTTTTCATTTACTGCTTTCTATTGTTTTAGCCATTTTAGTATAGGGGGCATGCGTACAACTGGCTAAATATGTTTTTTTAGACACAATAAGCTGGCAATTTCTTTGTTACTTTTACACCAGCCCCCATAAGTCACATCTGCCCATGAAAGACTGCGGTGCATCTTGGGAATGGGCTTATTGTGTCTAAAAATACATAATTAGCCATTTGCATGCATGCCCCCAATCTGGGGGCATGTAAATCAAAATCGTTAAAATTACTAAAACGATAGAAAGAAGTAAATGAAAACATTTTAACACTCATCTTTTCTTTTCTCTAATGGCTATCTAAAATATTAACCCTTGTTGTACAAAGTTGTCCTTTACAAGGGAATGGTTAAGGATTCGTAATTGTTGAAATACTAACTAAAGGCCCCCAAACCCTACTTGTGATGCAGTGTTGTTTTTGACAGCAAATTTTGACTCAGTTTTAGTCATAGTCTTTTGAATAAAATGTCTTTTAGTTTTAGCCATAATTTAGTCACCTGAAAAGTATTAGTTTTAGTCGAATTTTAGTTGACTAAATATTATAAGATTTTAGCCGACTAAATCTACAGTTGATTTAGTCAACTGAAATGTATTTTGGCAGGCCTTGATGGCATCGTAATGACTGATTTTACACTTGGTTGTGTGCTGAAAATAGCAGATCTACAAGCTCACAACGCGTCACAGCGCGACGCGTTGTGAGCTTGTAGATCTGCTATTTTCAGCACGCAACACCTGAGAGCAACTAAACATAAAATGACTCTCTTCTCCACTAGTCCCTCCCTAACGTTTTAGACTAGTTTTTATTTTGTTGACGAAATTGTCAACATATATTAGTCTTAGTTTTAGTCATCACAGCTTAGCTTTTATTTAGTTTACGTCAGTGAAAAACAACGCAGTCGACAAACACTTTCCGTCATAGTTTTAGTCGACGAAATCGACCCTGCTTGTGATGTGCCCCGTAGCACTGCAGAGGCTGCGAGGAGGAGGATGTTCCATTTTTCATTTTCAGCAGAAAAAAGCGCTCTAGGCAGCTCTTTTTTTCTTCATGACACGAGGGACAGCGTGAACACACACCCTGCCCTCTGTTTCCTTGTGTATGTTGTGGGTATGCATGCACGCCCGTGTACATTATGTTCTAAGTGTCTCCATTATTCTGTCAGTGTGTCGGGCATGACCCCGTCAGCCCATGACACCAACTGTAGTCTCCTTTCTCCACCCCACGTCAGATCTGTGTGAGCCCCCCGATTAAGGATGCAAGAGTTTAATGATTTCTGCAGACACTCGTTTATTTCCACTGAGATGTTATTATTATAATAATATATATCGTCGTTGTCGGATGGAAACCTTGTATGTCCAAAACCGTTCGTTTCGTATTTATCATGTGCTAAAATGTGCTAAACTAGTGAAAACATCTACATCTACTTGTAGATCTACTGTTTTCACTAGTTTTGTGCGACGGTCTTGTATGATGAAGCAGAGCTTTGCTTTACCAAAAAAACGTACACATTTGAAACTTGGAGATACGAGGTTTCTGCCCGACAGTGACAATATATTACCACCTACTAAATAATAAGCATCACTTCTGGACAAAACAGCTGATGTTTGTTGAAGGTCAGAAACTATAGATTAACATTCAAATAGATTTTTTTCATAATCAGCCCTATCTTATAGGCCTAGGTAATATAAAAATATATTTTACAAGTGAATATAACAGATCTACAAAGTGACACGTTGTGAGCTTGTAGAACTGCATTGTTTTGCTGTTGTATATAAACAAAACATAATCAATAGAAAATCAATGAGATTAACAGTTGCACCCTAGTGTGTTGTTTGTGTGTGTGAACAGAATGAGGGCATGAATAAAGGAATAGATGTCTGGTTGATCAGATGCATTGAGGCTGACACTGATCCATAACAACCAACCTCATCCTGTTGAAGCTACAATCCAGGACTGATCTTAAAACACTGTCGGGAGAGAGAGAGAAAACATACAGGATGGATTTTTGGCTTTAAAGGAGGCCTGTCACCTAAACGGTTACTGTCACTTTAAGAATCATCTTAAAAAACAAGTTAATATTTTTATGATGTCATTGTGGGGATTCACAATTATAAGCCAATCAAATGAATTGTCTGTATAGCCTGACTGTATGACTACTTACTGTACTGGTCAGCTGTTGTTGGGGGGTGAGGGGCAGATTACTCTGTGACATGAGCTTCAGACTGTGTAATCTGCCCCTCAACCCCTTTAGGTGACAGTACCCCTTTAAGTATCTCATATATCATTGAATGACAGACAGATAAAACACAGTACTATGCAGTAGATATTGTCAGGAAAAAAAGAAAAACTAAATAACAGTGCAAATATATATATATATATATATATATATATATATATATATATATATATATATATATATATATATATATATATATATATATATATACAGTAGATATATACAAAGAAGGGTCAGGGGGAGGGTAAGGCTGGGCTAGGTTTGTCACTTAAGAAATGTGCAGATAATCTACCCTCTATACACTTAAAGTTTATGTTGGTCTGTTTACTGTTGAGTGAGAAAACAACATTGCACATTAAAGGTGTTACTGGCCTTACAGCGTGGAAATGTTTAGTTTTTTATAGATTTTTTTACACAATTATAATGTTCTCGTTTTGATCATTAGACCCAATCACTGAATATCGGTAGGCCTACGTCTCCAGCTTCAGGATATGTATGATACTGATTTACCACGAGACTGTGGCATTTTATGAGTTCAGTAGTTTACAATCTAGGCATTTAGCAGACGTTCTCAATTCAGAGCGACTGTGGTTCTCAAAACTTTTATTTTGACCATCATAACAAAACATCATAACATAACTATGGCCATACTCTACCCTGATTGGTCGAGGACTGGCTGGCCACCTCTGAAAACCGAATCTAGCTATGCTCGTAACACGGGCCATGGTGGAAGTCCTTATATGGTCAGCAAACATTCTAGTGAGGAGAATGAATGGAAAATGTACCAATTATATTTTTATTTGAATGAAATACAATCACTGAATATACCTTTAAGGTAATCATCTGGGGACCCCCCAAAATAATTTGGGGACCCCCCTGGGGGTCCCAACCCACAGGTGGAGAACCACTGCCCTAAACCATGGGTTTTCAAAGTGGGTGACGAGGCACCCTGGGGTGCCGTGACAGCAGTCCAGGGGTGCCGCAAGATCATTTGATAATAATTATGTTTACGATGCCATCAAGGCCTGCCAAAAAGTTAAGTACATTTTATAGATGATAAATACAAAACTAACGGTTTTGGACATACAAGGTTTCTACCCGACAACGACGATATGTTATAACTATAAGGTGCTGGGAGTGAAACTTATAATGTAGGGGTGCCTCGGATTAAAAGAAATATTCATGGGGTGCCTTGAGACCAAAAAGTTTGGGAACCCCTGCCCTAAACCCCAGTGTGTGGTTGTTGTTGCTTTTCCAGGCGCAGTATGAAGCGTCAGGCTACGTTCACGTGTCCCTTCAACGGAAGCTGCACCATCACCAAGGACAACCGCAGACACTGCCAGGCCTGCCGGCTCAAACGCTGCATAGACATCGGAATGATGAAAGAATGTGAGTTCACCAGCTGTCACTCACTGTCACACTTAAGGATGCAGTCACGATCATGACATTTTACATGACGATTAATTGTCACTCAAATAACTGCGATTAACGATTTATTTGTGTTTTTGTCGTTGACAATTTCATTTCTGTTTGGCTTTTAGGCTTTGGAGTTGCACATGGTAGATATGACCCATAACCTAAATATACAAAGAAATTACTGACATATTTGACAACTTTATACTTAAAAAAGAACATTGATAGTGGAAATAGCGATATACAAGCTCACAACGCGCCGCGTTGCGCTGCGTTGCGTTGACATATTTGAAAAAAATATACATGAACATTTTTCAACAAGGAAACGATTATGACGATTATGAAAAAAAAAACATGATTATCAGGTATTATGATTATACTAGGAGTTCATTAACACCCAAGGGGCCAAACTCGTTCAGTAACGAGATACGGCCACTGGAGGTCGCTGTGCCAAAAGGAGTTGTCTCGTTCAGGAACGAGACAAAGGGTTAACTGTGCAGCGTGCTGCTGCGCGCAAGTTGTGTTGTCTGTGAAAGACCCTGGTCCATACGTCATAACGTGGCTCGCAGAGAGACAAAATGGATGGTTGATTTCTATTCTATGCTGAAACATAAAACATAACATTCTATGCTGAAACATTAAACATAACATTCTAGGCTGAAACATAAAAAGGGCTTTATCTATGAATAAGGTGCAAAGAACGCCAGGGAAGCAGAGATCTGCCTGTTTTCACGGCGACACTTTACCGCGATGGTCGGCCCCGGTTTGGATTTTAGTTTCGCGAGCGTTTGTAAACAAATGGATTATCCTCCTCAATCGTCAGTGGACACTCACGTGCACACGCACAAAGCTTACGAGGCTCTTCAAAATTAAAGCGTAAGTGAACGACGGCAGCAGCAACAGCTAGAAATGTTAGAAACCTTGGCTTCCCATGTGTTAAGTATGCCTGGTTGTCAAGGTGGGTGGTGACCCAGCTGAAGTTAGCCACACCCACAGTGTTGGGTGAATGGTAAAAGGGGAGGGGATGATTATATGATGTCATTTAATCACTGTTTTTGGATCGGCACTTTTGACCCACAAGGTGTCAGCCTCCAGGAAGAAACACCAAATACAAAGGGGATACACAATTGCTCATACCAACCACACCAGGGGGTCTAATGTAGTACTGTCAACCTCCTAGACACATGAAAACCAGAAAAAGTACAACACTATGGCACCGCCTCTTTAACTTAACGTTGTGCAGGGACAATCTAGCGTTGATATTTAGAGGTGCTGTGCAGACAACATTCAGCCACCAGGTGTCTCACTCCGCGTCACCACGCGTCTGTTGCATAAGGTTCCTTATTTGCCTGAGACACGTCTATATGGCAGCATACTAGACGCAGTTTGCTACTTTGTAAAATGCGGCGGCTGCTTCCAACTGCAATCACAATCATAATATCGTCGTTGTCGGGTGGAAACCTTGTATGTCCAAGACCGTTCGTTTTGTATTCATTAGCGGTGCGCGGGTTGGCTTTTGAGCTCATCCGAATCCATCCGCGCAAATTAATTATCCGCCCATTATCCAACCGCATTGATTATATTATCCAATGTATATATCCGCATACATCCTCATCCGCAACTTTCATATGTCAAATTATTATTATTTTATGGTATTCCAAGAAATGCATGCATTAATTTAGCCTACAGAATGTCTGTTCGTCTTTTTTGTGCTGCACTACGCTGATCAGACAGACAGACAGACAGACAGACACACAGACAGACAGACAGACAGACAGACAGGCACACCCACACACTCACACTCACACACAGAGAGAGAGGCAGACAGAGAGAGAGAGAGAGAGAGTAAGAGCGACAGAGAGAGAAACAAACACACACAGAGCTTGGAAGTTTAACTTGGTTACCTATATTATACAATATGCGCGAGGGATCTATGAAAGAGATTCAACTTTTTGGCGCAGTGCTATCATAGAGGTAAGGTAATGAACGCGACGTGGCATGCCGTGATGCCGTTGCCTTTCAGTGGTCGCAGCGGTTTTCGTTTCATTGTGGACTGGAGCACTGGACATTGCCTCGTCATGAAAAATTTACAAATTACACAAAATAACACAAGCTCACACAGACACAAGCATTCAGAGATTTAGCTTATTACATTAGGCCTATGTCATAGCCTAATTTATTTCCTGCATTATTTAATCCGCGGTTATCCAAAATTAATTAATAATTATGTATGTTTGATGGACCGCGGCTAAAACCGCCATCCGCGCATCACTAGTATTCATCATTTTAAAAATGAACTAAATTAGTGAAAATAGCCGATCTACAACGCCGATCGGCTGTTTTCACTACTTTTGTGCAACAGTCTTGTATGATGAAGCAGGGCTTTACTTGGTGAACAAAAGTACACATTTGAAACTTGGAGATACGAGGTTTCTGCCCGACAGTGACGTTATACATGTATTACAGTAACTTTCATTTTGTCATGAAATTCAATGGGGTTTGAATGGGGCTGTGACCTTGTCCATCATACTGTACGTCATAGATGGGTCATAAACACCTGATGTCATGGATGACTGACGTCACAGGCTGGCCCACAGGACGTCTGAGATCCACTTTACAGCCACACCGTTACTCTGTGGATCCTGAGCTCTCATTGAAAACCGTGGAAACTGTATGGGAACATCTCAATCATTTGATTGATTGAAGAATTTATTAGCAGTTTGCAATTGAAAAAAATACAGTTTCATGACGGCACACAGTCAACTAAAAGGAGATCCTAGAAAGCCTTACGGTTTATTTACACAGGAACCACACTTTATGTATCTCATATAACATTGAAAGACAGACGGATAGAACATAGTACTTACTATATAGGATAACATCAATTTCAAAAACAGAAAAATCACACACCCTAGGTGGGGTTGGCAAAAGGGCCTTTCTGTGTGGAGTTTGCATGTTCTCCCCGTGTCTCCTAGGGTAGATACCCTCACAAAAACATGCAGTAATCCTGGTCTCTATAAAGCCTCCCCCTGGCCAGCCGGGGCGCCTGATGGAGGGGAAAGAATATGGAATAACGTGTTCCTTCCACGCGCTACGTCCAACCGGGGAAGCTCCCCCTGTCAGGTGATAAGAAGCGGCCTGCTCACTCCTCATGCATAGAAGGAAGCATGAGCTCAGTTCGGGGCCCTCCCCAGGTTGGCAGAGGGAGTGTAGAGCCCAGGATCACAGCTTAGGCAATTGGCACCGGGTGAAAAAATGGGTTACAAAAATCGTGGGATAAAAATTTAGAATAAAAAAAAACAGAAAAATCATAACATCAAGCACAAAAGCAGAAAAAGGGGGGACATGGGGGCTTATGCTGCATTCACACTGCAGATATATAGTTGAACGTTTTGCTTGCTTGGTCAATGTAATCTCAATGGAAACCAGCTTTAAAGCTTTCAAAGCTTTGTTCTGTGTGTGTCCTGTATCTTTAAAGCTGGTTTCCATTGAGATAACATTGACCAAGCAAGCAAAACGTTCAACTATATATCTGTAGTGTGAATGAGGCATTAGTCTCTTTACAAGTCACGAGTAGCAGACGCCTGAATAGCCAAAAAAGAAGCCAACCGCAATCATTTCAGCTGCACAAGGCATGAACGGCAACGGACGCGCACACACACACACACACACACACACACACACACACACACACACACACACACACACACACACACACACACACACACACACACACACACACACACACACACACACACACACACACACACACACACACACACACACACACACACACACACAGGGGGAGTGGGACTGAGTTACTAGGGCCCAAGGTGGAGGGGACTTCATTATTTTATACTTTAGCTATTGAAAAAAGCAGATATATAAGCTCACAGCGTGGCACCGAGTGCTACAGGGATTTTAGATCAAAGGTTTAACTAACGATAGCTACACACCATGAAACGCACAGTGTCTTATTAATGATGTAGGTTCTTTCAGATGTAGCTACGAGGAGAAAGCAAAGCCCTAATGAATGTTCTCCATGACATCTAGCGCCTAACCTGACTCCACTAGATGCACTGGTATTGAGTTCACACTTTAAGTTCACAATACAGCCTCCATTAGGGCCGTCACAATTATTACATAACCATCTAATCACGATTATTTGACATAATCGCGATTATTTGACATAAATAGTGGAAATAGCAGATCTACAAGCCGATCTACAAGCTCACAACGATGCGACTCGTTGTGAGCTTGTAGATCGGCTATTTCCACTATCAATGCTCAAAACATATTTTTGGACACTGCTCCTACAGATTTTGCCCTAAGATCACACAAAGCGGCACACAGTATCTCTAAAGTCATGTCATCAACACATTCCATCCTGATTGGCTACCTTCGCCTTCTAAAGTTTGTGTATGCGACCTGACGGTCGCTTATCTCCCGAATTAGGGAGTCTTACTGGTATATAATAACTATGGTGTTTCTTTGGTGAGAGAGAAAAAGGAGAGAAGCCCGTGCCTGTATGATTTATTCAAAACAAGTTGTCTATCGTAACATTCTTATCAATATTACCTTTAACACAGAACCAACCTCGGCACGTTACACTGTGAGGTAAAATCAAGGTCACATCTGGTATAAACTTCCCTATTAAATAAAGCTTCAATTACTCTGCTGAAGCCAACTACGCAATGTAGAGTTGATGTTCTCAGGCCGAACCGGATCAGGTTGGGATTCTTTCATAATTCCATCTGGCTCCCATCAGACTGTGGCTCTGCAGTGGACGTTGCATTTTGTTTGGCTTTTTAATCACAAAGCTCTGCCTTCTAGTAATGTCACACACACACACACACACACACACACACACACACACACACACACACACACACACACACGCATACACACACACACATTAGTGTGAACACTGTATGTATGTACACAGGTGTTTACATTATCTATCAGGCACGTGCACACATAGACATCAAAGGGGGCTTGAGCCTCTGCCCTTTTATCCTTCAGTAAAAAGTACCCTCTCCAGACCATGAATGCATTTTTTTCTATAGTGAAAGAAACACAAATTGCCTTGTCCAAACTGTCAGTATTCATTTGATTATGCTTTAGTTTAGTGTGGTATCAAGTATCGAAAATAGCCTGCGACGCGTTTTGAGCTTGGAGGTCTGCTATTTTCAATATTTCCACTATAGGGAATTAACGACTTATGATTTTTGCAAGTCGACTCGAGTTGAGTCGACTTTATCGTTTGATGACGTCATCACACCACACACGTCCCCCCAATTATCCCCAGATGATTAACTTTTCTCACTCAACTGTAAACAAACCAACATAAAGTTTAAGTGCTTAGAGGCTATCTTCACATTTCTAAAGTGCCAATTTAAGGACTTTTTAATACCTCTAAAATGACAAATTTAACATTGTCCAAATTGTCAAATATATAGAGGCAGAAATTGTGAAAATAGACGATCTACATGCTCACAACGCCTCGCGGTGAGCATGTAGATCTGCTATTTTCACAATACAAAGGTTTTTTTTTCGACTTTCGACCTTCTCTGGTGGGAGTCGACTTCTGTAATGAAGTCGACTGAGTCGACTTGTCGACTTTTTCGTTAATGCCCTAATTTCCACCAAAAGGCCCTTTTAGAAACGTCAGCCCCTGCCTCTCTAACATTCTCTGCACTTCCCTTTTATCTATCTTATGCTAATACATACACACTGTCACACAACGTCGCCACTCACCATGCAACCAGAACCAGCTCACAACACGTCACATCATGACACGTTGTGAGCAGTACTGTGGATCTGCTTCTGTAGTTTCGACCAGGGGTGTCGCACCAAATTCTTGGCCCTGGGTACAAGGATTCACTCACATTTTGTGCTTTAACTATTGAGTGCCGCGCTTTTTGAATATTTCAAATCCTTTTAAGGTTTTTTGAAAAACCTATGTTTCTATGTCAGTGGTGCTCAAACCTTTTCACATGAAGGACCCCCAAAATGATGTATTTGGCTACAGTCCCCCATCTCAAAATATTTAGTTCCAGGGACCCCCCCCCCCCCCCCCCCCCCCCAGAAGAAAAATTTGAGTTACAAACGTTTGCTTAAAAAATACATATATTCAAAGATTTGCACACATTTTCACAAGTTTTCAAAAATAGCAGATCTACAAGCTCGCAGCGCAGCACTCGGTGCCGCGCTGTGAGCTTGTATATCTGCTTTTTTTTCAATATCTAAAGTATAAAATAACGAAGGCCACTCCACCTTGGGCCCTAGTAACTCAGTCCCACTTCCCCTCCCCCCCTTGTGACGCCCCTGGTTTGGACTCACGACACCATTGTACAATGCAGTGTAAATCAGGCTCATGTCAGACTGCATGGCCCAATGTTGACACAGATCAGTGTCAGGTAGCCTGGGTCTGCAACTAAATGGTTTCCCCGCTTGATTAGCATCTAATCTAATATTCATAGTTAGCGTGGAGGGAAAGCCAATTGTACGCGTGGCAGCCTGGGTGTAAACGGATCCCATTTGAAATGTGAGGTCAGTTAATCGAGGATGTGAATGTTAATGACAGGTCGTGCCATATGTTAGATATTCTGCAGAGAAAGAGAAATACCTCTTGAAATATTAGAACTATACTGTAAAGGCTTCATCAGAGTGTGAGGTGAAGAGCTATCACCTCAACTTTTAGGTGATAAGTTATAACCCCCCCCCCCCCCCCCCCCCCCCCCCCCCCCCGTTTCTTGGGCTAGATATGGCAGCCTGGAACGGTTGTTCAAGTGCAGCTAAACTTGGCATGTTAGTAAACATGCCACAATTACCAATAATGCATTGCACCTGTGCAGCTGACCTGCGGAACCTGGGAATATACCTTTCTGTCAAGATGGGGAAAATACAGTGTGGAGAATACAATTATAATACCTTGTTAAAGTGACTATTTTGTTAAATTTTGCATTTGTAGTTATTTTACTGTAATTTAACAACATAATAACCAGCACAGATAGACAAAGAGACATTCATGGATTTATATTTAAAAGCAACTTTTATTTTCCCCCCTGGACCCAGGGTATGGCAGCTGCATACCCCTGCCATATCCAATTGACGCCCCTGGATTTAACCAATGAAAAATATTATCCCTACATTGGAATACGGGTTCCTCTTCCAATTCCCTGAAAAGCAAGGTTTTGGACATACAAGGTTTCCTCCCAACAGCGGCTGTCATGCTCAAGGACTCAGGAATTCGCCCCCGTCTTGTCTGACGTGCCTCTCCTCTCCCTCTGTCCTTGGGTTCCTGTGTCTCTACAGCAGTGCTACTCAGAGACCAGGAAGGACACACCGCTAAATTCATATGTTTTCGGCCACAGATCCCTCTTTGAAAACACTTTGTGCCAGGGACCGCCATGAGAAAAGATGTACCGTATGCCATTTGAATGTTTCAAAAGTATTCAAAAGGTTTCACTAATGTTTTACTAAATCTTTCGAACATAGAAGATCTACAAGCATCTATCTCAAGTACAGTTGTGTAAAGTAACTAAGTACATTTACTTAAGTACTGTACTTAAGTACAGTTTTGAGGTATTTGTTCTTTACTTGTGTATTTCCAGTTTTCAGTACTTTTACTTCTACTCCACTACATCTCGGATCCAAATATTGTACTTTTTCCACATTGGTACGTATGTTATTAAACATACATTAATGCACTTTAGCCCTATTCTATACCTTGGCTATTGGAAAATAGCCGATCTACAAGCTCACAACGTGTTGTGATGAGACACGCTGTGAGCTTGTAGATCTGCTATTTTCAAACATTTTGTACTTTTACTTTTGGTACTTTAAGTACATTTTGATGCCAGTACTTTCGTACTTTTAATCAAGTACATTTTGAATTCTGGACATTTACTTGTAACGGAGTACATCTACATTGCAGTATTGCTACTTTTACTTAATTACAAAATGTGAGTACTTTTTCCACCACTGCTTAAGTGGTTAAACTGATTCTAATGCTATATTAACACATTTAGATGGGAACCCTATATGGAACTCGCTCGAGGACCCCACTTTGAGCTTTACTCACTGCTCTACTCTGACCCGTCTGAAATTAATTAAAACAAATAAAATAACATGGTACAATAACAATTGCACAATGTGCAATTATGCTGCGTTATTCTGTGAATGGTCAGCGTTGATAACGTGCCAATCTAAACACTTTTAGGCAGATGCAAAACAATTGTGAAATGATCAGCGGAGACTGTTGCTGTGTGCATGGGTCTCTGGCGTTTGGCAGCGCTACTCCGATCGAGGCCCTCTGCGGCGTGTGTGGAGAAGGGGTGGGACGATAAGAGATATTATCGTTTATGGTGATTAAAAACACTCACCTCATATTGTGGAGATTTAATTTATTGTGATATCAATTCACCTTGTATTTGCCGAGCTGCATATCCGGTATCATTTAAACCCTCTATTGGTAAAAGTTACTTATGTCGCAAGTTACTATGAAAACCGGCACATCTTGTCCACATATCTCTGTCACGCCTGACACTGTGGTTCTATGGGTTTGTCACTCTGACATCATGCTCTGATGTCACTGTGATGTCAGGGGAACCACTCTTAACAGAATGGGTTTGCCGCTCTGACATCACACTCTGGCTTGATGTCCCTTTTATGCCCATATATTTTATGCCCATAGTCAACAATCTGATGTCAGAACATGCCCATATATGGGCATTTCCAAATCACACTTGCAAATTAATTACGTCCTTGTTTTATATATATGGAGATCCCTGTCCCGATGTCATCAATATGTTATTAATATTAATATTTGGTAATACCCATATATGGGCATGTTCTGACATCATATTGTTGACTATCATGCAGGGGTCTCCATATATGGTCCGATATACATCAATATCGTAAATCGCAGTTTCTTTTGTCACAATCGTTGTTGCGACCGTAAGGTCGCAGTTTAGTTGCGACCGTCAGGGAGCAGTTTACTATGAAAACCTCCACCGGCCGTCCGTCCGTCGGTCGGTCACACGTCACACGTCACACCTTTGCCCTGCTCATATCTCCGCATCAGTATATAGGGCTTGTTTGTTTATTGTATGACATCACGCCACATCATCAGCTGTGGACTCTGTGATGTCATCGTATCGCATCAGTATATAGGGCTTGTTTGTTTATTGTATGACATCACGCCACATCATCAGCTGTGGACTCTGTGATGTCATCGTATCTCCATATATGGCCATCTCCGTATATGGAGATATAAGTCGTCCATGCCCAAGTATGGGCTGGTGAGGTCAGACTTTGTGTGATGCGTAGGTTATCTCCATATATGGAGATTCAACATTCCAGGCAATGCTCTCTTCCCTGGTGAGAATTGCCCCTTTATATAGGGCTTGTTTGTGTATTGTATGACATCACGCCACATCATCAGCTGTGGACTCTGTGATGTCATCGTATCTCCATATATGGCCATCTCCGTATATGGAGATATAAGTCGTCCATGCCCAAGTATGGGCTGGTGAGGTCAGACTTTGTGTGATGCGTAGGTTATCTCCATATATGGAGATTCAACATTCCAGGTGTAACTATGGCTACCCGTATGACGTGAGAGGTGGAGGTTGTGATATTTGTGGAGTGGTCGCTTATCTCCCGATTAGGGAGTCTTACTGGTATGAAAACCTCCACCGGCCGTCCGTCCGTCCGTCCGTCCGTCCGTCCGTCCGTCACACACGTCACACCTTTGCCCTGCTCAATGTATACGTGTAACGCCTGATACTGAGGTGATGTGTCACTGTGACATCACAGATACTGAGGTGATGTGTCACTGTGACATCACAGGTGAGATCGCAGTGATGTCAGATACTCAGAGCAGGGATCTCCATATTTAGGCATAAACAGGTGACATCACAGTGATGTCAGATACTCAGAGCAGGTATCTCCATATATGGGCATAAAATGGATTCTGTTAGGGATCTCCATACTGTATATGGGCATAAAAGGGATTAGTGATGTCAGATACTCAGAGCAGGGATCGCCATACAGTATATGGGCATAAAAGGGATTAGTGATGTCAGATACTCAGAGCAGGGATCTCCATATATGGGCATAAAAGGGATTCAGATGGAGATTCAACTTCAATGAGTAACAATGGCAAACTGTCAACTGCCCGTATGTCTTGATAATTGGTAAAACAAACTTTTGGCCTATTTGTGGCTTATCATCACATCCAACCATCTTAAGATACTCAGCTAGTGGGGAATGCTCTCTTCCCTGGTGAGAATTGCCCCTTTATATAGGGCTTGTTTGTGTATTGTATGACATCACGCCACATCATCAGCTGTGGACTCTGTGATGTCATCGTATCTCCATATATGGCCATCTCCGTATATGGAGATATAAGTCGTCCATGCCCAGGTATGGGCTGGTGAGGTCAGACTTTGTGTGATGGGTAGGTTATCTCCATATATGGAGATTCAACATTCCAGGTGTAACTATGGCTGGCCGTATGACGTGAGAGGTGGAGGCTGTGATATTTGTGGAGATAAGCGACCAACGGTCGCTTATCTCCCGATTAGGGAGTCTTACTGGTGATATGACATTTTCATATCGTCCCATCCCTAGATCTGATTGATCACTATGGGGACCTTGCTTGTGTGCACGGTCTCTGGCGTTTGGCAGCGTTACTACGAGGCCCCTCTGCGGTGTGTGTGTGTGTGATGTGTGTGTGGAGCAGAAAGCGCGCGGCGCTGGGGGAGTCAGGTGGTCAGATCTGGAGCAAGGAGCTAGCAGAGACAAACGGAGCAGGGTGTTCTGAGGCGATAGAGACAAACGGAGCAGGGTGTTCTGAGGCGATAGAGACAAACGGAGCAGGGTGTTCTGAGGCGATAGAGACACACGGAGCAGGGTGTTCTGAGGCGATAGAGACAAACGGAGCAGGGTGTTCTGAGGCGATAGAGACAAACGGAGCAGGGTGTTCTGAGGCGATAGAGACAAACGGAGCAGGGTGTTCTGAGGCGATAGAGACACACGGAGCAGGGTGTTCTGAGGCGATAGAGACAAACGGAGCAGGGTGTTCTGAGGCGATAGAGACACACGGAGCAGGGTGTTCTGAGGCGATAGAGACACACGGAGCAGGGTGTTCTGAGGCGATAGAGACACACGGAGCAGGGTGTTCTGAGGCGATAGAGACAAACGGAGCAGGGTGTTCTGAGGCGATAGAGACAAACGGAGCAGGGTGTTCTGAGGCGATAGAGACACACGGAGCAGGGTGTTCTGAGGCAATAGAGACAAACGGAGCAGGGTGTTCTGAGGCGATAGAGACAAACGGAGCAGGGTGTTCTGAGGCGATAGAGACAAACGGAGCAGGGTGTTCTGAGGCGATAGAGACACACGGAGCAGGGTGTTCTGAGGCGATAGAGACAAACGGAGCAGGGTGTTCTGAGGCGATAGAGACAAACGGAGCAGGGTGTTCTGAGGCGACAGAGACAAACGGAGCAGGGTGTTCTGAGGCGATAGAGACAAACGGAGCAGGGTGTTCTGAGGCGATAGAGACACACGGAGCAGGGTGTTCTGAGGCGATAGAGACAAACGGAGCAGGGTGTTCTGAGGCGATAGAGACAAACGGAGCAGGGTGTTCTGAGGCGATAGAGACACAAATGAAAGCAAGGGAAGGAAGACTGGCGGCTCCAACAATGCCGCTCTTTCTCCTAAACAGTTACACAATGGCTTGGCCCACATTTCATTCACAAACAAGACGCTTTCTGTGTGTGTGTGTGTGTGTGTGTGTGTGTGTGTGTGTGTGTGTGTGTGTGTGTGTGTGCGTGTGCGCGTGCGCGTGCGTGTGGGTGGGTGTGTGTGTGTGGGTGCGTGCGTGCGCATGTGTGCCTGTGTAGGGCAGAGGTCACGTTGGCTACGGGGGCGTACAGAATCCCACTATGCGGTAGATAACAGGTTGCAATGGCTCTTGCTTTATTGATTGAGGAAAAAGAGTGCAGCGAGGGCGAGAGAGCATTGAGAACAGACTGCAGTCAGTGGCGTCAGTTCAGAAAAAGCTAAGGTATGGCAACATGACTGCTGTCTTGCACGCGCGCGAAACACCAGGCATGTTGCCATGCCTTAGCAACAGGCATGATACATTTATTTTAAGAAATACATTTGATTTCCCCCCCCCCGTTTCTACGGTTTCTTGGGCTGGATATGGCAGCCTTAACGAACACCGCTAGCTTTGTTTTGGGAGGGTGTTATGTCATTTGTAAAGTCTGTTATTGTCACTTGCTGTGTATTGTATGTTTGTTATATGTTGTTATTGTTACTTGTGTATTTGTATTCGCTCTGGTGGCAAAACATGTTTCCCCTCGGGGACTAATCAATAATAAACCCATACCATACCATACCAACGGTTGTTCAAGTGCAGCTAAACTTGGCGTGTTAGTATTCGTGCCACAATTAACAATAATGCATTGCACCTGTGCAAGCTGACCTGCGGAACCTGGGAATATACCATTTTGTCAAGATGGG
Source organism: Nannobrachium achirus (assembly GCF_963921795.1). NCBI lineage: Eukaryota > Metazoa > Chordata > Actinopteri > Myctophiformes > Myctophidae > Nannobrachium > Nannobrachium achirus. The sequence goes on from NC_137818.1 coordinate 65,225,749, forward strand.
GAGAACACAAGTGTGGAGAATATAATTATAATACCTTGTTAAAGTGACCATTTTGTTAAATCTTGCATTTGTAGTTATTTTACGGTAATTTAACAACATAATAACCAGCGCAGATAGACAAAGAGACATTCATGGATTTATATTTAAAAGTAACTTTTATTTTCCTCCCTGGACCCAGGGTATGGCAGCTGCATACCCCTGCCATACCCAACTGACGCCCCTGTGAGAGAGAGAGAGAGAGAGAGAGAGAGAGAGAGAGAGAGAGAGAGAGAGAGAGAACACCATTCAGTGGTTTGACACAGCCCATAATGCCTAGCAACAGTGGTCTCCATAGCAGTTTCCGGTTTAAAGGCATTAAGAATGCATTGCAAGGTGTCACACCTCGCAGGGCTTCTCTCCTGGATTGAAACGTGTTAGCTGAGACGCCCCTGAGTGATTCTCCTCCTAAGCCTCTTGGGAGATATCGCAGAGAAAAAACCTGCGTGAAAAACCAATTAGAAACGGTCTGTGATTTCATTAGTATAATATTATATACTGTTTTGCCATATTACACTCAGTTTAAGAAACACGGGATAGCAGGACTGCACACTGCTGCCTAAAAAAAAAATCACCTGCACTTATACTTTTCAGATGTTTTAAATCTGCCGTCCCCAATTTGGACTTGTCAATGTAGGTGAACATAAGAAAGAGAGGTTTTCAAATGTGTTTAGAAATGTTTGACTACCGCCCAAGTGGTTGAATGAAATAAAGTTCAATTTAGGTGTAATTTACATGTAGACTTGTGTGCTCGCTCAATGTATAATTAAAGTCCTTGCCATTCGGGGAATCCACATGTAAACAAGATGTTGTTTTTCTCACGTCACAAAGCCTAAACCCTAATTTATACCTTGACAATAACAAATGACCGCCGGCGCGACCAGTTTGGTCTGAAGCTGATCGCGATGGTTGGAATTCAGTTTCGATCTGCATGAAGTGAGGCGAGCGCCGCAACCCATGCCTCGCATGTTTGGTGGTCGGGTTTTCCATCCCGCTGCACATTTAACCGCTTTCAACCTGATGTCCCTATTTTAAGCAAGTCGTGGACAAAAATGTCCTAAAAAATGCAAACGATTAAAAAGAAAAATAGCCCATTTAGAAGCACACAATGCAACGCAATGTGATCAGAGATCTCAAGGGGCCTGCAAATGAAGGCTTGGCCCTAACTGGGCTGGCCCGAGGCCTGGCCCAGACCAACTAATTAGCATTAACAAAACAGTAAGACTCCCTAATCGGGAGATAAGCGACCGTCAGGTCGCATACACAAACTTTAGAAGGCAGTCATAGCCAATCAGGAGGGAACATGGGAAATGGGACAGATCCATGTTGATGACATGACTCTAGACATACTGTGTACCGCTTTGCCTGATTTTAGGGCAACATCTCACAAAAATGTGTTTTGCAAGAATTGGCCTCATGGTGGCACTAGTAGAGGGCCATGTGAGGAATGAGGGGTGGATGTTGTGGTTTGGCAGCCAAGGAGTGTGTGTGCAAAGTTTGGCAATTGGGTAGGGGCAACGGTGGCAGAGATATGAGTAAGGGAAAAGTGTGACGTGACTGACTGACTGACTGACAGCCGGTGGAGCGTTTCATAGCAACTTGCGACCTAACGGTCACAATACAAAAACGTCAGGGTGAGATCGGGTAGGATGTGGTTCGGGCAGAATCTGAGAACAATAAATGTGATGCGTTGTGAGCTTGTAGATGAGTTTTGGTTAACCCATTACGCCTGAACGCAAATCTGTGTCACTTTAGATTTGATTTATGCAAGTCTCGCAGCTTAAGCTTGTAGATCTGCTATTTTTCAATAATTAAAGCATTCAATAATTCTAGGCCTAAATGGGTTAACCCAGTAGAATTATTTAATGCTTTAACTATTGAGAAATAGCAGATCTACAAGCTCACTTTCGCGCTGTGAGCTTGTAGATCTGCTATATATATTTATTTATTTTTAAATTTTTCTTTTTGCAAGTCTTTGAATATATCTTTTAAAAAACATTTGTACCTCAAATATTTGCTTCTGGGTGGTCCCTGGAACAACATATTTTGAGATGGGGGTCTACATGCATCTAAATGCAAATTACCCCTAAATTGAACTTTATTTAATTCAGCCACTTGGGCGGTAGTCAAACATTTCTAAACACATTTGAAAACCTCTGTTTGTTATGTTCACCTACATTGACGAGTCCAAAATGGTGACGGCAGGTTTTAAAGTGATTAAACACCAACACACAATCGGCTGCACATTATTTGCCTAACATATACCGACGTTAGAAAAGTCAAATATGTACAAACCCATACATGGCTTCGGGCTCTAAACGGAACAGTTTTGTCCCTGATATGATGTAACAGAAGAGCTCCCCACGACATGGTTCATTGGAAAACATGTATATCACCACTGTCGGGCAGTAACCTCGTATCTCCAAGTTTCACATTTGTACGTTTTTTTGCAAAGTAAAGCCCTGCTTCATCACACAAGGCCGTCGCACAAAAGTAGAGAAAACAGCTGATCTACAAGCACACAACGCCTCGTGGTGCGAGGCGTTGTGTGCTTGTAGATCGGCTGTTTTCACTAGTCTAAATCATTTCTAGAATGATAAATGCAAAACGAAGAGTTTTGGACATACAAGGTGTCCACCCGACAACGACGATATCTTTTTATCTATAGGTTCATTGAAAACAACATATCTCTATGTGACACATCCACTCATGCCGAAGGAGCCTTCGTAAGTGTCCTCTAATAATCAATGGCAGCTTGTTATTGTGCCTGTGTGCGTGCGTGCGTGCGCGTGACAGGGAGCGTGAATCACTGAAGAGGTTCCCTCCATTTTCCCTGTCTTTATCCATTAGTTTGTTATGCTCTCAATAGCTCAATTCAGAATGCTTTATTGGCGTGATAAAAAGAATATACCGGTATACATACATTTTACATTCTCAAAGCAATGTATGTGCTGTGTGTTAGAGCTCTGGACACACTGGAAAGCCAATCTGTCAGGAAATAAGTAACCACACCTGTCCTCTACTCTGTCATCTCTCTGTCTCTCTCTCTCTCTCTCTCTCTCTCTCTCTCTCTCTCTCTCTCTCTCTCTCTCTTCAATTCAATTCAATTCAATTCAATTCAAATAAGCTTTATAGGCATGACAACAGTGTTGATTTTGTCGACTAAAACTATGACGAAAAATATTTGTCGACTGCGTTTTTTTCACTGGCGAAAACTAAATAAAAACTAAATAAAAACTAAGCTGTGATGACTAAAACTAAGATATATTGACAATTTCGTCAACAAAATAAAAACTAGACTAAAACGTTAGGGAGGGACTAGTGGAGAAGAGAGTCATTTTATGTTTGGTTGCTCTCAGGTGTTGCATGTTGACAATAGCAGATCTACAAGCTCACAAAGTGAGCTTGTAGATCGGCTATTTTCAGCACGCAACCATGTGTAAAATCAGTCATTACGATGCCATCAAGGCCTGCCAAAATACATTTTAGTTGACTAAATCAACTGTAGATTTAGTCGCCTAAAATCCTATGATATTTAGTCGACTAAAATTAGACTAAAACTAATACTTTTCAGGTGACTAAATTATGACTAAAACTAAATTACATTTTATTCAAAAGACTGACTAAAACTAAATCAAAATTTGTTGTCAAAAACAACACTGCATGACAAGCATTCTTAAGCTGGTTGCACACTGCTGCGTTTTTCGTTGCGAAATGCGTTTTTCAGGGCAAGGAGAGAGAGAGAGATAGAGAGAGCAAGGGACCGAGTGGTGCGCGAAACGGGCGGCAGTGTGCAAACATGACTGACATAACGTGAGGTTGATTTTTTTATTCACGCACTCTGAAATTCACTCGGATATTCGGCCCGAAAAACGCAGCAATGTGCAACCACCTTAACATTGTCAAAGCATTACATACAGTATGATACAAAATAATAATCTCTCTCTCTCTCTCTCTCTCTCTCTCTCTCTCTCTCTCTCTCTATCTCTCTCCCTCCAGTCTCCATAGTGCTTTATTATTCCGTCTATTTGGAGTCTGTCTCTTTCTTTTTGGTGTTTTTTTCCACTTTGTTTGTCGCTTTGGTTCATTCACTTCGATTTCTGGTTCCAGTCTCTTGTGTGGTGTTTCTCTTGGTAAACAAGGCTGTTTTTCTTTGACCGGTTACCTCGCCGCCGTGGGGAGGCCGGGCGGCCGTGTGTCTTTGATCCTCGGGCCCATAAAGAAAGAGAGAGGCCCTGTTGTTTTTGTGGTTGGTGCCTTGATGATGCCTTTCGGCGCTGCCAGGGCTTCTAGCGAGGCGACTTCAGGCCAACAGTCTCAGAATAGGCACTTTGACGGACGCTGCCAACACCCTGACCAGACTGTGCCGAGCTCACAGTTTGTGCTCTAGCCCGTTTAGACCTGGGATTCTTTTATGCTTTAGCTCAGGGGTCTTCAATGTTTTCAGCCCAAAGACCCCTTAGTTGAGAGAGAGATGAATCAGGGACCCCCACAACCTGTTAATAGATTCCATATAGTTTCATTGTTTTGACAGCACAATCATCAGTGTATTTTGGATTCATGTCAATTTGTTTTTTTCAGATATTTAACTACTTGAACCGTCAATACTTAATAAACTTGACCTTTCACTCTGTACTTAGTCTGCTCTTTTTCCCCTCTACACCAAACCTATTTGCCAAACGCGAGGTGTTGTGAGCTTGTAGATCTACTATTTTTGCCTACAGTTCTCAGAACACTAGGGTTCAAGTTGTTAATATAAAAAGTATTGAACATTTTGGAGGACCCCCTGTAGTAACTCTGAGGACCCACTAGGGGTACTGGACCCCCTGTTGAAGACCCCTGCTTTAGCTATTGAAAAATACCAGATCTACGGTGCCCCGCTGCAAGCTTGTAGATCTGCTATTTATGAAAAAAAATCGTGAAAATGTGTGCACATCTTTGAATATATAATTTTTGAAAGCAAACCTTTGTAACTCAAATCTTTGCTACTTGGTGGGTCCCTGGAACAACATATTTTCAGATGGGGGTCCGTGGCCAAATACATGTTATTTTGGGGGTCCTTGACATGAAAAGGTTTTAGAACCACTGACTTAGAAGCAGGATTTAGAAGACTTTTATAGAATCGGGTCAAAAACATTTTCAGCACAAAGTTTTCAGGATCTTTCAAAAATAGCAGCTCTACAAGCTCGCAGCGCGGCACTCGGTGCCGCGCTGCGAGCTTGTATATCTGCTATTTTTCACCATTTAAAGCATAAAAAATAATGGTTTAAGTACGTTCTCGGTCTGTGTGGGTTAGGCTGGATGTTCTTACCACAAGGAGTGGCGCTCTCTCTCTCTCTCTCTCTCTCTCTGCTCTCTGGCTCGGTCCTCTCCTGGACCGCGGCCGAAGCCTAATTAATGACCAGCGGCCTGAAAGAGATGAAAGCCAATCAAGACCTCCGGCTTTGCCAGCCAATCGGGTTGATTAAATTGTCTCTTGAGTCGCCTGTGTGGCCTGGCTGCTGTTTGACGTCTTGTTTTCTTCTTCTTTTTTGTGTGATTTTTCCTTTGTTTTGTTTCTTTTTGACCCGTTTTTTGGACCTGAGGCGGATTCTAAAAACGCCTTCTAAATCTGAAAAAGAAGTTTTAAAGCTATACCATGTAACTTTTTTAATAAAACAAATCTTAAAATTGTCCTAACTATTAAATCGCTAAAGTTTTAGAACACCCACTCTGTTAATTTCAGCCCCAAAAGCCTTTTCTTTATATGTGTTCTACTGAGCCTGTGTGGCCGTGACCGGGACTGTTTTTCCCGGCAAAATGACGTCATCTGCAGCGTTATCTGTATACATTGTGTATACGTTGTCCAATCACATCGCGGATCATACACACATGATACACTACCGGCCAATCACAGCGTGTCTGGCCGTCTCTTCAGGAAGTAGCCACCCTCAGCTACAGTGTTTACGATGGTGAATGATTCTTGCCTCTTACTCCCCAAATCCTGTCCAGAAAATTACGTTCTACCCCTCTACGGATTCATACCGGTCGCGGTGGTTTGCGGCGGTGGTTTGCGGCCCCGCTCCGGTGGTCCGCGGCGACACCGGGCGAAAAACGGCTGAAAAAAGCAATACCGCTACTGACCACTAGTTTAGCAACTTACACAGTATAGCTTTAATTAAAACAGTACACTTAACCCTAATCGTGCCTATCCCGAACAAGTTCGGCTTTATTTCAATCCAATACAATATTTTATTTGCTATTTGACTTACCCTGAGCTGCTTGGACCAACGTGGGTGGTCCTGGCTCGTCCATCGCTTACCAACGAGAGACGCTAGATGGTCCGATGATTTATTCCATTGAAAATGGTTTAAAATAAAGTTTAGAGCCCCCCAAAAAAAACTCAATCTATACTGTCGGCGGCGCGACGTATTCCAGGGTGCCTATCCCGGACTAGTCCGGGATATTTAATAAAATGAATTAATTAATCGGAGGCCTCAACGAAGCCCCGGTCTAAATTTCCATCCATGGCCCGGGCCCCACTCGGCCATCCACGGGCCGTAATCGCGCAACGCGGCCGCATCGGGCCGCCCACTCCAATAATAAGTCACATCTTTAGAGAGGGTTTTCTCTGATTTCTGATTTGTGACCAACCAGAACGTTTTCTTTGCGACTGAAATAGCTTTAGATCGGGCTTCTAGAAAATAAAACAGTGAATGGCTAAGTGTTAGCTATCTTCCTCCTCTAGTCCCCCATAGCAGCGGCTGCAGTGAAAACACAAGGCAGTACTGTCTTCTTCTACGGTAGCTAGAGCGAAGGCCTATACAGATATTTCTGGCACTCTAGCGGCCACTTGTGGCCCGGGGCACTGTATGAGTTAAAGGGATATTTCACTTGAAAAAAAATAACTTTTGGTAATTTTATCGTCTAATCACATCCTGAACAGTTTTTAATTTGCTTGGTTCAATATTTAGATATTTGATGTAAATGTTACCAGGCCCTCCAGGCCCAGGGCCTCTCCCCACACACACCCATTGTAACTTCAAACTCCATTTTAACCATGATAAATTCATTAAAAACACCCATTATTTTTCTAGTGACTCATATTACCCTCCTAATACGTGAGCAGGTTGTGTTTTTTTCGATAACATTTTTCATTTATTTTTAACAATAATTTTTTGTATTCCATTTTTTTCATTTCCCCAAATAATTATTAAACATAAATGAAAAAAGTTATAAAAAAAACACGGCCTGCTCATGTATTAGGAGGGTAGTATGAATCACCAGAAAAAAATAATGGGTGTTTTTAATCAATCTATCATGGTTAAAATTACAATGGGTGTGTATGTGGAGAAAAGCCCATAAGGTGTTGAAAGTGGAATATCCCTTTAACTATGTTTATGCTTTGTTTTAACGCGCTAGGTGTCTAAGCTTCACGTTTTTAGTGCTGCCTTTCTTGGCAATCATCCTGGTCAAATAAAGGATAATTCCTTTTCTTTCTCTCTTTATTTTCTAAGTAAAAATAAATGAAACAAAATAAACACGTATGCATCATCTCCCAGACATCCATGTCATTCATTTATCTGAGACGACGCGTGCCTCTCACAAGAGGGCTAGTTTTATGTTGGGAATGTTTGGAACGCTTCCCGGTGGAGACAGCTACACACACACACACACAGGGGCGTCACAAGGGGTAGGAAAGTGGGACTGAGTTACTGGGGCCCAAGGTGGAGGGGCCCTAATAACTTTATCTATTGAAAAATAGCAGATATACAAGCTCACAGCGCGGCACCGAGTGCCGCGCTGCGAGCTTGTAGATCTGCTATTTTTGAAAAGTTGTGAAAATGTGTGAAAATCT